>NW_027411765.1:0-170000 GCF_047663935.1 Musca autumnalis
AAAATCCGTAATTTCTGCTGTGAAAAATAATAAGGACAGTTTTTCGTTTTATTAAAAATAAATTGATATTATTTTTTGTGATTCTTCCCTGTAAGTAAAAGTTTAAAATGAATTAATTTCTATTAATTAAATGTTAAATCTAACGGTATTTTTTTGTTTTTCTTTGCAAATATGGGTAAAAATACGCGTTGTTATCACGCTACTCGAGAAATCATTAAATGTTTACATAAAGAAGGAAATTCATACAGAAAAATTGCAGAAAAAGCTTAGAATCTTTAAAAACAATGGTGAAGGATGCACCTAAGTGAACTTCAAAGATAAAAGTCGTAGCAGAAATCCAAAAATTGCACCTGTAATAATAACTGCGTTATTCGATGATTAAAAAAGATCCTTTTACAACATCTTTACAAATAAAAAACTACTTAAATATTAATTTTGACGCATCAACAACTCCTAAAACCCTCTGTGATGGCCACATTAGAGCTCACAGTGACAGAAAAGTATCATTTTAATCGAAAAATTATACACTTCCCACGTAGTGGTGTATTGTATAAAAATATTCAGCAAATAATACAGTTTGCTAGAAATCACATCGCTTGGTCTAAGAAAAATTTCGTACCATTCTTTGGTCTGATGAAACCAAATATATTTTTTGTTCCGATAGAGGAGTTTATCAGGGTTGAAGACCTAAAAATCAATAATATAACCCAAAACATACTCTGAAGGCGACTAAATATGGCAGAGGTAACAGCATGGTGTGGGGCTCATTTTCTTACTATGCTGTGGGGTCTCTATAAAATATTCAAAGTGTTTTTGAAATCACCGGATTACATTGAAATTTTGATAAATATAATTCTTCCGTATGATGAAGGGGGTGTGCGTCTCAAATTAGTCTTCAGCAACTTTATTGACCCAAAAATGACGGCAAAATGAAAAAAGGTGTTCCAGGATAATTAAGTTAAGTTGTTAGAATGACCCATATAATACCTCGATTGGAACCCGATTGAAAAATGTTGTGGAATGAAGTTAAAAAATCAAGCAGGGGAAAGTGTCCATCAAAATATGGGGACCTTTGGCAACTTATACAGGTTGCGTAGGACGCGATACCAGTAGAGAAGTGCCAAAATTTGGTCGTCTCGATGCCCAGACGATGCGCTTCCGTTTTAGAAAACAAAGGATTGTCTACAAAGTATTAATGACACTGAAACACTTTATCTACCATTATTTAGTAAAAACCCTGCATTGATTTCTTTCAAGTTTGGTCCTTATTAAAAGATGTCATGAAGTGTCCTTATTATTTTTCACACACCAAACTACGACAATTCGCATAAAAATATAAAAGTTAAATTAAATATGGTTACAAACAATAAAAATATTTTTATAATACTTTTCTTAACATTTTAAGAAAACAGTAAATTTTATAAACTAATGTAACTTTCACTTTTTTAGTCAGTTTTCAATGCAATCTTGGTTATGGATTGAAGTGTCCTTATTATTTTTCACACCACTGTATGTTTTCATATATCTTATTTTGGTTTTTAAGTTTACATTATGGCTTGTAAAAACTGTTTTATATTTAAAGGATGTGTTTCTGGCCATTTCAATCTTGCAGGCTAGTTCTTTAGAAATGTCCCATTCGTCGTTGATTATCGCTCCAAGATATTTAAAGCTTTGGACTCTTTCCCCATTTATTTCATTAATTTTTAATGGGGCCGCATTATCATATGTATGATGTTTACTGATTACCAAGTATTTCGGTTTTTGATGTTAATATTAAGACCATATTTTTCGCTGCAAGTGGTCAATCTGTTAACCAGTTCTTGAAGTGCTGTCATATTATCGGCTATGAGAGTGGTGTCATCGGCATACCATATGTTGTTAATGAACGTTCCATTTACATATATTCCTTTCCGGACATAATTTTTTGATTCTTGGAATATTTGTTCAGCGTATATGTTGAATAATAGAGGGGACAGGACACAACCTTGTCTAACACCTCTGGAAATATTAATAGTTTCGGTCAGTTCGCCATTGACGTTGACTTGCGCTGTTTGGTGCCAGTACAAACTTTTTATTCATTCAACCTCCTTCTCTTCTACTCCAATGGACAATAAAATCTCGATCATTTTGTCATGTTGGACCGTGTCAAATGCTTTTTCGTAATCAATAAAGCATAGGAACACGTCTTTCTGCGAATTTCGGCATTTTTGAACTAACGCTTGTAAAGCGAATAGAGCTTCGCGGGTTCCCATCCCATCTTTAGACCCAAACTGGCTGGTCCCCATTGCCTTTTCACATTTCATGTAGATTCTGGAGTGAATAATCTTCAAAAATATTTTGAGTGCATGGCTCATTAGGCTAATTAGTCGATAGTCATTACAGAATTTTGGACGACTTTTTTTTAGGGATGGTTATAAAAGTTGATATGAGCCAATCTTTGGGATATTTTCTAGTTTCGTAAACGTAGTGAATTAATTTCGTAAGAAGGTTTACGCTATCACCATCAATTACTTATTATTCAATTCTGAAGGAATCTCGTCTGGACCACATGCTTTTTTATCTTTTAATGCCTTTATGGCTGTTTCAAACTCTGTTCTTGTGATAGGTATCCCGGATAATTGTTGGTCTACCCGTCTTTCATAGACTGACCGATTTTCGTCAGTAAAAGTCGAAGTCTTTTTTACGCTTGAGCTGACGCATTTATTAATAAGAATATAATCAATCTGATTTCTAATAATATTGTCCTTTCTATCCAGGGGTGATTTCCATGTATAGAGGCGTCTTGCAGGAAAGCTAAACAGTATGTTAGTTATAATCATTTTGTATTCTTGACAGAATTGTACAATTCTGTCATCTCTTTCGTTTCTTTATCCTAAACCGTAGTGACCTGTAATTCCAGGGACCATATATTTGCCAACTTTGGTATTAAAATCACCTTGGATAATGGTAATTTCGTGAGGTTTTGTTAATTTTAGTAGGTCGTTAATCTTTTCATAGAAGTTTTCTATTTTATCTTTGCTTTTGTCAGCTGTGGGAGCATATATTTGAATTATATTTATTTTCACTTATCCGGGATCCCTATCACAGGCCACCAAGTTTCGCACACGCTAATAGTATATATATTCAGTTTCTTCATTTCAGATATCGTGTTTGCCAGTTTGCCAGATTCATAAAGACTTCGTATATTCCATGTTCCGATATTTAAAGTATTTTTTGTTTTACCTCCAGGGATTCTTAGCAACCTCGTTTGGCCGGAGACTGAGGGCCGTGTATTGTTGTTCGTATTCATAGATGCATGGTTTGCAAGGGATTTTATTTTTTTTTTTTTATTTTTATACATATTACATATCATAGTTTCTTCTTTCACCAAATGTGATAGCAATTCAGGAAACATGGTTTACAGCAACCAAATGCAGTTGTATAATCTTCCTGGATATAGCTCAATTCACTGCTGTTGAAAAGACGGATATGGTGGAGTGTCATTCCATGTATGAAGTGATATAGCATATGTGGTAGATCTTTGTGAGAGTAAATCTTACGTCGCAGTCATACGAATATCAGTAGATAATTTTGCAATAAATTTTGTAAAAATTACTACGTTCTATCGATCGCCGAAATGTAATATGAATTTCTTAAATTTACTAATCGACGAAATACTTCTGATGTTTACAGATAAAATATTTAAAGTGTATTCACAATTTATTTTGCAACTTTCAGAAAATGAATCAACATTTTCAAAAAAGTATTGGTTAATCATTATTATTGATTAACATTATTAAAAACATAATAAAACATGTACTGGATAATAATTTGAATTAGTTTCTTTGATCTGGCTATACAAATGCGGCTTGTCCATCGATGTCATCCGTATCATCATCAAGCATGTAAGTTGGTGGTAGTAGATTCAAGTAAAATTTCATCGACATCCTCTTTCCAGTGTATAATCTTCTGCATATTTATGGCACTTTTCTTAACAAAGATCCTGCTTCCCTTCGTGAAAATATAATTGTGCCCAACCATTTTTAGTGATTTAGCGTAATTAGAAAGTTCTAGTGATTCTTTACTCAGTAAATCGTTTATATAAGTTAACACATAATATGTTGTTTTACCTAATAAAACTAAAGCTCAGCAACAATAAAGTTGCATACTCTGTTAAACTCAATTCCAATTAAACTACATTGCAGACATTCATCTGCCCCAAATATTAAATTCCAATTAATTATTTTAATAAATCAGAAAATACACTTCCGTTGCAAAAGCACATTGCAGACATTCATCTGCCCCAAATATTAAATTCCAATCAACTATTTTAATAAATCAGAAAATACACTTCCGTTGCAAAAGCAGCCAACTCAATGAAACTGCTTTGCAGAACATTTCGTCTGTCCGATTTCAATAAACCCAAGAAATGCAATTTCCGGTCAACCAATGCAACGCTCGACGCGTGCAGACAAATTTAATAGAATTTGGTAACAACAAATTATTAAAAGCTAAGTGACATGATTTCATGGAAAATCATAATGTCAAATAAGCAAATATTTGCAATCTAGTTTATGATTGTAACACAACATTAACTTCACTCTTTTACCAACTGTCAGTGAATAAAGTCGTCTTAAATCAACAAACGGTTTTTTTTAATTCGGGAGCGGCGAAACTTTTGATAAGTGTCACTTAAGTTCAATTTTGATAATTGAACTCCGGTTTTAAAAGGGTCCGCGGTCCTTTTTCGACAAAGTAACGCTTACAAGATCTAGAAGATCTTAATTAGGATCTAGACGATCTTAATTTTTTTTCAGACCTAAGCTCTCGTAGGTCTAACTGGCGCCCGAGCAAAATTAAAAAAAAAGTGTGAAGAAAGAGGCCCCCGAGTACTTAAGGAAAGGGACGCGTTGAACGCAAGCCGCTTCGCCAGTGAAAATAAATGATAGTGAACATTAAAAAGAAAACATCTAATAATTAGAAAAAAAACTTTGAAAAAGCAAAACCTTCAATAAAAAGTACAAAAAGTGCAAAAAAGTGAACACTAAAAAAAAACATCTAATAAATAAACACATTGAAAAAAAAGCAAAACCTTTATTAAAAAGTAAAAATAAAAAAAGTGCATAAAAGTAAATGTTTTAAAGAACAAAAACATTGAAAACAAAAACCTAAACTAAAAAGTAAAAGGTGTGAAAAGTGGAAACAAATCTAAAGTGCCACAATAATCGAAATATTAAAAAAGCCGAGACATTGAAGCGAGGCAGTGCCACAATAAGCCAACTATTAAAAAGTGAAAAGAAATCTAATAAGCCGAGATATTAAAACGAGGCAGTGCCACAATAAGCCAAATATTGAAGGAAGGGAAGAAATCTAAGAAGCCGAGATATTGAAGCGAAACCCACTATATACCCACAGTCCCAAGATGACAACTTTGCTGTTATTATCGTAAAATATAATTACTATTTACAATAATAGATATAGAAATAGAAACCATATATATTTGAATTAATACAATCTCAAGTCCTCTCTGAAAAAAATAAGAAAAAGAAAATAGTCGATTCATCTTAAAATAAACGAAAAAATCTCTGTGAAATATCCTAAATTTGTACTTGGCAAAATTAGCTTCTTATTAAGATGGCAAATCCCAATAATTTAGTGCGACCACCCATCCTAAATGTCTCCCCCCCCCCCCAAATCCTTCACATCCCCCAACACAACCTAACAGGAACGAAGGACAAATAAACTTGACAGACCTTAAAAATCTTATTCTCGAAATTGTTAATAACCAGATACAGGCTGCGTTAAACCCGCACGCCATTCATACAAGCACGGAAGACCAATCTATCGACACCGAACATTTAGGCAATATAGGAGATTTAGACAAAATCCCTGACATTGTTAAATGTCTAAGGGAATTCTCGGGAAAACCAGGAGAGTTCAACTCCTGGAGAAAAAGTGTGGAAAGAATTTTAAAAATCTATGAAAATCTGAAAGGTACTCCGAAATACTATGGTATTTTGAACATAATTAGGAATAAAATTGTAGGTAATGCAGACATAGCACTAGAGTCGTACAACACTCCTTTAGATTGGCCAGCAATTTCCAAGTGCCTTACCTTACACTACGCCGACAAACGAGATGTATCAACGTTAGAATACCAAATGACAGGACTAATTCAAGGAAACTCAACGGTTCAAGAATTTTATCAGGCAGTTTATTCACATTTATCTTTGATACTAAACAAACTAGGAGGATTAGAGGCTGGAAATGAGGCTCTATGTACATGTATAGCAATAAGAAATCAAGTTACGATTTTGGTTTCTTTCTGTTTAGTTTTTATACAAAACAAATATTTTTCGTAAAATCCGTAATTTCTGCTGTGAAAAATAATAAGGACAGTTTTTCGTTTTATTAAAAATAAATTGATATTATTTTTTGTGATTCTTCCCTGTAAGTAAAAGTTTAAAATGAATTAATTTCTATTAATTAAATGTTAAATCTAACGGTATTTTTTTGTTTTTCTTTGCAAATATGGGTAAAAATACGCGTTGTTATCACGCTACTCGAGAAATCATTAAATGTTTACATAAAGAAGGAAATTCATACAGAAAAATTGCAGAAAAAGCTTAGAATCTTTAAAAACAATGGTGAAGGATGCACCTAAGTGAACTTCAAAGATAAAAGTCGTAGCAGAAATCCAAAAATTGCACCTGTAATAATAACTGCGTTATTCGATGATTAAAAAAGATCCTTTTACAACATCTTTACAAATAAAAAACTACTTAAATATTAATTTTGACGCATCAACAACTCCTAAAACCCTCTGTGATGGCCACATTAGAGCTCACAGTGACAGAAAAGTATCATTTTAATCGAAAAATTATACACTTCCCACGTAGTGGTGTATTGTATAAAAATATTCAGCAAATAATACAGTTTGCTAGAAATCACATCGCTTGGTCTAAGAAAAATTTCGTACCATTCTTTGGTCTGATGAAACCAAATATATTTTTTGTTCCGATAGAGGAGTTTATCAGGGTTGAAGACCTAAAAATCAATAATATAACCCAAAACATACTCTGAAGGCGACTAAATATGGCAGAGGTAACAGCATGGTGTGGGGCTCATTTTCTTACTATGCTGTGGGGTCTCTATAAAATATTCAAAGTGTTTTTGAAATCACCGGATTACATTGAAATTTTGATAAATATAATTCTTCCGTATGATGAAGGGGGTGTGCGTCTCAAATTAGTCTTCAGCAACTTTATTGACCCAAAAATGACGGCAAAATGAAAAAAGGTGTTCCAGGATAATTAAGTTAAGTTGTTAGAATGACCCATATAATACCTCGATTGGAACCCGATTGAAAAATGTTGTGGAATGAAGTTAAAAAATCAAGCAGGGGAAAGTGTCCATCAAAATATGGGGACCTTTGGCAACTTATACAGGTTGCGTAGGACGCGATACCAGTAGAGAAGTGCCAAAATTTGGTCGTCTCGATGCCCAGACGATGCGCTTCCGTTTTAGAAAACAAAGGATTGTCTACAAAGTATTAATGACACTGAAACACTTTATCTACCATTATTTAGTAAAAACCCTGCATTGATTTCTTTCAAGTTTGGTCCTTATTAAAAGATGTCATGAAGTGTCCTTATTATTTTTCACACACCAAACTACGACAATTCGCATAAAATATAAAAGTTAAATTAAATATGGTTACAAACAATAAAAATATTTTTATAATACTTTTCTTAACATTTTAAGAAAACAGTAAATTTTATAAACTAATGTAACTTTCACTTTTTTAGTCAGTTTTCAATGCAATCTTGGTTATGGATTGAAGTGTCCTTATTATTTTTCACACCACTGTATGTTTTCATATATCTTATTTTGGTTTTTAAGTTTACATTATGGCTTGTAAAAACTGTTTTATATTTAAAGGATGTGTTTCTGGCCATTTCAATCTTGCAGGCTAGTTCTTTAGAAATGTCCCATTCGTCGTTGATTATCGCTCCAAGATATTTAAAGCTTTGGACTCTTTCCCCATTTATTTCATTAATTTTTAATGGGGCCGCATTATCATATGTATGATGTTTACTGATTACCAAGTATTTCGGTTTTTTGATGTTAATTTTAAGACCATATTTTTCGCTGCAAGTGGTCAATCTGTTAACCAGTTCTTGAAGTGCTGTCATATTATCGGCTATGAGAGTGGTGTCATCGGCATACCATATGTTGTTAATGAACGTTCCATTTACATATATTCCTTTCCGGACATAATTTTTTGATTCTTGGAATATTTGTTCAGCGTATATGTTGAATAATAGAGGGGACAGGACACAACCTTGTCTAACACCTCTGGAAATATTAATATTTTCGGTCAGTTCGCCATTGACGTTGACTTGCGCTGTTTGGTGCCAGTACAAACTTTTTATTCATTCAACCTCCTTCTCTTCTACTCCAATGGACAATAAAATCTCGATCATTTTGTCATGTTGGACCGTGTCAAATGCTTTTTCGTAATCAATAAAGCATAGGAACACGTCTTTCTGCGAATTTCGGCATTTTTGAACTAACGCTTGTAAAGCGAATAGAGCTTCGCGGGTTCCCATCCCATCTTTAGACCCAAACTGGCTGGTCCCCATTGCCTTTTCACATTTCATGTAGATTCTGGAGTGAATAATCTTCAAAAATATTTTGAGTGCATGGCTCATTAGGCTAATTAGTCGATAGTCATTACAGAATTTTGGACGACTTTTTTTAGGGATGGTTATAAAAGTTGATATGAGCCAATCTTTGGGATATTTTCTAGTTTCGTAAACGTAGTGAATTAATTTCGTAAGAAGGTTTACGCTATCACCATCAATTACTTATTATTCAATTCTGAAGGAATCTCGTCTGGACCACATGCTTTTTTATCTTTTAATGCCTTTATGGCTGTTTCAAACTCTGTTCTTGTGATAGGTATCCCGGATAATTGTTGGTCTACCCGTCTTTCATAGACTGACCGATTTTCGTCAGTAAAAGTCGAAGTCTTTTTTACGCTTGAGCTGACGCATTTATTAATAAGAATATAATCAATCTGATTTCTAATAATATTGTCCTTTCTATCCAGGGGTGATTTCCATGTATAGAGGCGTCTTGCAGGAAAGCTAAACAGTATGTTAGTTATAATCATTTTGTATTCTTGACAGAATTGTACAATTCTGTCATCTCTTTCGTTTCTTTATCCTAAACCGTAGTGACCTGTAATTCCAGGGACCATATATTTGCCAACTTTGGTATTAAAATCACCTTGGATAATGGTAATTTCGTGAGGTTTTGTTAATTTTAGTAGGTCGTTAATCTTTTCATAGAAGTTTTCTATTTTATCTTTGCTTTTGTCAGCTGTGGGAGCATATATTTGAATTATATTTATTTTCACTTATCCGGGATCCCTATCACAGGCCACCAAGTTTCGCACACGCTAATAGTATATATATTCAGTTTCTTCATTTCAGATATCGTGTTTGCCAGTTTGCCAGATTCATAAAGACTTCGTATATTCCATGTTCCGATATTTAAAGTATTTTTTGTTTTACCTCCAGGGATTCTTAGCAACCTCGTTTGGCCGGAGACTGAGGGCCGTGTATTGTTGTTCGTATTCATAGATGCATGGTTTGCAAGGGATTTTATTTTTTTTTTTTATTTTTATACATATTACATATCATAGTTTCTTCTTTCACCAAATGTGATAGCAATTCAGGAAACATGGTTTACAGCAACCAAATGCAGTTGTATAATCTTCCTGGATATAGCTCAATTCACTGCTGTTGAAAAGACGGATATGGTGGAGTGTCATTCCATGTATGAAGTGATATAGCATATGTGGTAGATCTTTGTGAGAGTAAATCTTACGTCGCAGTCATACGAATATCAGTAGATAATTTTGCAATAAATTTTGTAAAAATTACTACGTTCTATCGATCGCCGAAATGTAATATGAATTTCTTAAATTTACTAATCGACGAAATACTTCTGATGTTTACAGATAAAATATTTAAAGTGTATTCACAATTTATTTTGCAACTTTCAGAAAATGAATCAACATTTTCAAAAAAGTATTGGTTAATCATTATTATTGATTAACATTATTAAAAACATAATAAAACATGTACTGGATAATAATTTGAATTAGTTTCTTTGATCTGGCTATACAAATGCGGCTTGTCCATCGATGTCATCCGTATCATCATCAAGCATGTAAGTTGGTGGTAGTAGATTCAAGTAAAATTTCATCAACATCCTCTTTCCAGTGTATAATCTTCTGCATATTTATGGCACTTTTCTTAACAAAGATCCTGCTTCCCTTCGTGAAAATATAATTGTGCCCAACCATTTTTAGTGATTTAGCGTAATTAGAAAGTTCTAGTGATTCTTTACTCAGTAAATCGTTTATATAAGTTAACACATAATATGTTGTTTTACCTAATAAAACTAAAGCTCAGCAACAATAAAGTTGCATACTCTGTTAAACTCAATTCCAATTAAACTACATTGCAGACATTCATCTGCCCCAAATATTAAATTCCAATTAATTATTTTAATAAATCAGAAAATACACTTCCGTTGCAAAAGCACATTGCAGACATTCATCTGCCCCAAATATTAAATTCCAATCAACTATTTTAATAAATCAGAAAATACACTTCCGTTGCAAAAGCAGCCAACTTAATGAAACTGCTTTGCAGAACATTTCGTCTGTCCGATTTCAATAAACCCAAGAAATGCAATTTCCGGTCAACCAATGCAACGCTCGACGCGTGCAGACAAATTTAATAGAATTTGGTAACAACAAATTATTAAAAGCTAAGTGACATGATTTCATGGAAAATCATAATGTCAAATAAGCAAATATTTGCAATCTAGTTTATGATTGTAACACAACATTAACTTCACTCTTTTACCAACTGTCAGTGAATAAAGTCGTCTTAAATCAACAAACGGTTTTTTTTAATTCGGGAGCGGCGAAACTTTTGATAAGTGTCACTTAAGTTCAATTTTGATAATTGAACTCCGGTTTTAAATGGTCCGCGGTCCTTTTTCGACAAAGTAACGCTTACAAGATCTAGAAGATCTTAATTAGGATCTAGACGATCTTAATTTTTTTTCAGACCTAAGCTCTCGTAGGTCTAACTGGCGCCCGAGCAAAATTAAAAAAAAAGTGTGAAGAAAGAGGCCCCCGAGTACTTAAGGAAAGGGACGCGTTGAACGCAAGCCGCTTCGCCAGTGAAAATAAATGATAGTGAACATTAAAAAGAAAACATCTAATAATTAGAAAAAAAAACTTTGAAAAAGCAAAACCTTCAATAAAAAGTACAAAAAGTGCAAAAAAGTGAACACTAAAAAAAAAACATCTAATAAATAAACACATTGAAAAAAAAGCAAAACCTTTATTAAAAAGTAAAAATAAAAAAAAGTGCAAAAAAGTAAATGTTTTAAAGAACAAAAACATTGAAAACAAAAACCTAAACTAAAAAGTAAAAGGTGTGAAAAGTGGAAACAAATCTAAAGTGCCACAATAATCGAAATATTAAAAAAGCCGAGACATTGAAGCGAGGCAGTGCCACAATAAGCCAACTATTAAAAAGTGAAAAGAAATCTAATAAGCCGAGATATTAAAACGAGGCAGTGCCACAATAAGCCAAATATTGAAGGAAGGGAAGAAATCTAAGAAGCCGAGATATTGAAGCGAAACCCACTATATACCCACAGTCCCAAGATGACAACTTTGCTGTTATTATCGTAAGATATAATTACTATTTACAATAATAGATATAGAAATAGAAACCATATATATTTGAATTAATACAATCTCAAGTCCTCTCTGAAAAAATAAGAAAAAGAAAATAGTCGATTCATCTTAAAATAAACAATAAAAATCTCTGTGAAATATCCTAAATTTGTACTTGGCAAAATTAGCTTCTTATTAAGATGGCAAATCCCAATAATTTAGTGCGACCACCCATCCTAAATGTCTCCCCCCCCCCAAATCCTTCACATCCCCCAACACAACCTAACAGGAACGAAGGACAAATAAACTTGACAGACCTTAAAAATCTTATTCTCGAAATTGTTAATAACCAGATACAGGCTGCGTTAAACCCGCACGCCATTCATACAAGCACGGTAGACCAATCTATCGACGCGGAACATTTAGGCAATATAGGAGATTTAGACAAAATCCCTGACATTGTTAAATGTCTAAGGGAATTCTCGGGAAAACCAGGAGAGTTCAACTCCTGGAGAAAAAGTGTGGAAAGAATTTTAAAAATCTATGAAAATCTGAAAGGTACTCCGAAATACTATGGTATTTTGAACATAATTAGGAATAAAATTGTAGGTAATGCAGACATAGCACTAGAGTCGTACAACACTCCTTTAGATTGGCCAGCAATTTCCAAGTGCCTTACCTTACACTACGCCGACAAACGAGATGTATCAACGTTAGAATACCAAATGACAGGTCTAATTCAAGGAAACTCAACGGTTCAAGAATTTTATCAGGCAGTTTATTCACATTTATCTTTGATACTAAACAAACTAGGAGGATTAGAGGCTGGAAATGAGGCTCTAAGTCTACTAACACAAACTTATCGAAACAAAGCCCTCGATACATTTGTAAGAGGATTAAATGGGGATCTACCAAGATTGCTAGGAATGAGAGAACCTGCGGATTTACCCCAGGCTCTTCATTTGTGCCTCAAACTGGAAAACCAGAAATTCCGCACTAATCATGCCCAAAATCAAAATATTCAGCCAATTAAAAAAAGCCATCATCAAACATCTCCGACCCAGAAATATAATTTTCAAAAGAACAAACAAGAGTTCCACCCAAGCATAGCCTACATACCTAACCCACATAATCTTCCTAAAATGAACAATAATTACAATATTGGTACACCAAGTTTCGGCCACCCGAAACAGCCTCCACCACGCCCAACGGCACCAAAGCCAGCGGAACCAATGGATGTCGATCGTAGTATTCGTTCACAGCAAATCAATTATTCAAATAGACCACATCAACATCAATTCCTAGGTAAAAGACCCCCTAATCCATCGTCAAACCATAACGTTAGTCCACCGAAGGCACAACGAACATTCCATATAAATACAGATACACCAGATACGTTCGAGCCCGACAACATTAGTTATGAGGATTATTTTACAGAACAAGAAACGTCACAAAATTACGACCAAGATCAGGAAAAACTATTCCTATGACCCTTATTCTGAAAGTAATATACCAGACAATGAAACAGATTTGGAGCTTGATGACATTCATTTTTTAGAATGACAAGCTCTTCGCTTCCATATTTTGAATGTCGAACGGAGAGCGGAAAAATCTTAAAAATTTTAATTGACACAGGATCTAGTAAAAATTACATCCAACCGGACTTAGTAAAAAAATAATCCCAAACAAAATTCCGTTTTTCGCAAAATCTGTAGCAGGCGATGTAAAAATTATATCACACACGTACATAAACCTTTTCAAATTAGATGATAAGCTTAAATTCTACTTAATGCCTAGTCTAAAATCTTTCCATGGCATTCTAGGTAATGACAGTCTAAAAGCCTTAGACGCAGTCATTTACACAAATAAAAATTATATGATCGTTCGCCAGCATACCAAGGTTCGACTTAAACAACATGTTAGCCAAAGTGTAAATGCTATAAAATTACTTGACGACCATATGAACCCTAGGCAAATGGAAGCCATGAATCTCTTAATAGATAAATTCTCTAAGCTCTTCGCAAAGCCAGACGAGAAATTAACCTACACAACTAAGGTAGTTGGAGAGATCCGTACATCAAATGATTCTCCAGTGTATACCAAATTTTACCCTTATCCGGCTTCATTAAAACGTGAAGTCGAGATGCAAGTGGAAAAGTTGCTAAACGATGGAATCATACAACATCAAGATCACCATACAATTCACCTGTATGGATAGTTGATAAAAAGCCTGACTCCCAAGGGAATAAACAATACAGGATGGTAATAGACTATAGGAAACTAAATTCTGTCACAATCTCAGATAGATATCCGATTCCTGAAATATCCGATATTTTAGGGAAGTTAGGAAATAGCAAATTCTTTTCTGTGTTGGATTTAAAAAGCGGCTTCCATCAAATTCCGTTAAAAGACTCTGATGTGGAAAAAACTGCATTTTCTATTAATAATGGCAAATACGAGTTCACTCGCTTACCATTTGGTTTAAAAAATGCCCCGTCGATATTTCAACGAGCTCTCGATGATATTCTCCGCGAACATATAGGGAGAATATGCTACGTATATATCGATGACATAGTTATATACAGCAAATCCGAAGAGGACCATGTTCGTGATATTCATAATGTTTTCAAAACATTAGAAGAAGCAAATATGAAAGTCCAATTGGACAAGTGTCATTTTTTTAAACAAGAAGTGGAATTTCTCGGATTTATAATATCCGAGGCAGGTATAAAAACAAACCCAAAAAAAGTTGAAGCCATTGCAAACTTTCCCCAACCCAGAACTATTAAAGAACTTCGATCCTTCCTAGGCCTTGCGGGATATTATCGCCGTTTTATAAGAGATTTTGCAAAATTGGCAAAACCACTGACGTCACTTTTGAGAGGTGAAGAGGGTCGAATATCAAAAAAACAGTCGTCTAAAATTTCTATAAAATTTAATACCGAAGAGGAGGAAGCATTTACAAAGATAAAAATTCTCTACTATCAAGAGATACGTTGTTGTACTATCCAAGTGCCTGAAGTGCCTGAAGTATCGCAAGTTAATTCTATGTCGGAAATGACACATAGTGACGATAGTTCCTCACATAACCTTATTTATAGTGTCGAAGCACCAATAAACTTTTTTAAGAATCAGATAATCTTTGACCCTAGTGCAACAAACTCCTATCAGTTCGATATAGTATTCCCAACCATCCACAGGCATATACTTCCAGGAATAGATTATACCCGTGATCAGTTAATCCAAATTCTGAAAAATTACTTAAATCCCTCTGTAATCAATGGCATCAAAGCACCCGAGACATAAATGGGAAAAATTCAAGAAATTTTCCCACAGCACTTTGCAAAATACCGCATTAGATTTACGAACCTCCAAGTTGAAGATATTAAAGATAGTAACCAGCAGGATGAAATAATTATAAGCACACACAAAAGAGCTCATAGAAATGCCAGAGAAAATAAAATACAGATTCTCGAAAAATATTATTTTCCCAGTATGAACAATAAAATTAACAAGATCGTAAAGCAATGTACTGTTTGCAAAGAAAACAAATACGACAGGCATCCACCGAAGCCTGAACTAAGGGAAACACCAATACCTTCAAATCCTGGAGAAATCCTTCACATTGATATTTTCAAAACGGAGAATAAACTTGTCCTCACAGCATTGGATAAATTTTCAAAATACGCGCAGGGTAGAATTATTAAGTCAAGAGCCATTGAAGATATAAGAGAACCTTTACGAGAATTAGTATTTTTATTCGGTGTTCCAAAAATTATAGTTTTTGACAATGAGAAATCCTTTAATTCGGCATCAATAATTTTTATGTTACAAGACCAATTGGAAATAGAAATCTACAAGGCTCCACCATACGCGAGTGTCGTAAACGGTCAGGTTGAGCGATTTCACTCAACCCTAGCTGAAATTATGCGTTGCCTTCGAACTGAACGGACATACCTTACGTTTCTTGAACTATTGGACAGAGCAATTTACGAATACAATTATACTATACATAGCACAACAGGACAAAGACCACTCGAGGTATATTTCGGACGACGAGTTAGCATAGACCCCGAAATGTATGATAAAGCAAGACAAGATAATATCCAAAGATTACGAGACAAACAGGTAGCTGACCTTAAAACCCATAATAAAAATCGGGAACTAATCAAACAATTTGACCCAGGTGACGAAATTTATGTAAAAATCCATAAGCGTCTAGGGACCAAAATGTCTCCAAGATTTAAAAAAGAGATAGTAAAAGAAAACCATTCTACAACTATTCTTACAGAATCAGGAAAAGTAGTACATAAAAGCAACATTAAAAACTGAGACCTTCTTTATATTTCTTTTTACAGAACCCTAGCATTTCTTTGCACCTCTTCAGAAATCAACATGCATGTTTTTAACTTCACACAGTCGTATCTTGTACCAATTCACAATGGTCCAGCTAAAGTACAGGATGGAACATTTAACATTATCCACATCATAGACATAGACAGATACAGGAACCTCGTTAATGACATACAATGGAAAATAACACAAGCCATACCTAAATCCAATCCTTTTTTCCCACTCCTTACGCACGAAATATCACAAATACACGGTATCCTCGAATCCATAGAGCCAGTAGAAGCATACAGGAAAAAAGAGCCATTAATATGATAGGCACAGCCTGGAAATATATCGCGGGATCTCCAGATCACGACGATTTTGAATTGATTAAAAATGATTTAGACCAAACAATCCGAAATAATAATCAACAAATAATCATAAATGATATTTTCACAGAGAGATTACAAAACCTTACCCAAATTACAAATCAAATATCAAAAGTAGTAAAACAAGATACTAACTATGTAAATGAAGCTGCACTCAGCATGCAGATAAAACTTAGATTCACAAAAGAAGAAGTAACTAATATTAAATTCGCAATGCAATGGGCAAAACAAAATATTGTAAACTCATTTTTGTTAAATAAAGAAGAAATGAAAATTGCATTCGAAAAAATAAAAGAAGATAACATTATTATTACATCAATAGAAGAAGCCCTAGAATTTGCAAAAATTAAAGTATTGTACAATCAGAAAAAACTTTTATATATTATTGTAATCCCTCTAACTAGCAAAGAAATATTCCATAATTTTTTAATCAGACCTGTAAAAAGAAATAATAGAATTATAAGTACTAAGTTTAATGAAATTATAAAAAATAATAACAGTATATTTGGCGTAAAAAGCAAATGCGTTGTAACAAAACATGTAAAATTTTGTCAAAATGACCAATTGGTAAACATTTCCAACGATACTTGCATCCCACCGTTACTACACGGATCGAATTCATCCTGTCCAATAACTAACGCGTATCATAGAAAATATTTCACCCGGTGTCATTTTTCTTAATGATTTCAGTGGAACAGTAAATAACAAGACTTTAAATGGAACATGTTTGATAGAATTCCACAATGCAGCGTTACGCATTAATGACAAATTGTACAAAAATTTAGAAGCTCCATTATCAAGAATTAATCCACCAGCAATACAACAAACGCCTGTCGAAGATGAATTTATAAATCTTTTATCATTGGAAATGTTAAACCATTTGAATATTAATAATACTAAGTCCATCCATGAACTCAAGTCAGAAGCAGTTGTTACCAAATATACAATTTTCTCTCTATTTTCAATTTTTGCTATATGTCTATTGATAACTGGGTTTTTCATGAAAAAACGACAAAACGTAGTCTTTCATACAATTGCCCCTAGTCACGGGTTAACACAGATCCTCCCAATCACTCAAAACAATGTTCAAGTACCAGGGCCACAAAAAGTGGATGACCTACCATATTTCTAACGATTGAGGACAATCGTTTTTAAAGGGGGAGGAGTTAACACATAATATGTTGTTTTACCTAATAAAACTAAAGCTCAGCAACAATAAAGTTGCATACTCTGTTAAACTCAATTCCAATTAAACTACATTGCAGACATTCATCTGCCCCAAATATTAAATTCCAATTAATTATTTTAATAAATCAGAAAATACACTTCCGTTGCAAAAGCACATTGCAGACATTCATCTGCCCCAAATATTAAATTCCAATTAATTATTTTAATAAATCAGAAAATACACTTCCGTTGCAAAAGCAGCCAACTCAATGAAACTGCTTTGCAGAACATTTCGTCTGTCCGATTTCAATAAACCCAAGAAATGCAATTTCCGGTCAACCAATGCAACGCTCGACGCGTGCAGACAAATTTAATAGAATTTGGTAACAACAAATTATTAAAAGCTAAGTGACATGATTTCATGGAAAATCATAATGTCAAATAAGCAAATATTTGCAATCGGTTTTTTTAATTCGGGAGCGGCGAAACTTTTGATAAGTGTCACTTAAGTTCAATTTTGATAATTGAACTCCGGTTTTAAAAGGGTCCGCGGTCCTTTTTCGACAAAGTAACGGGTACAAGATCTAGAAGATCTTAATTAGGATCTAGACGATCTTAATTTTTTTTCAGACCTAAGCTCTCGTAGGTCTAACTGGCGCCCGAGCAAAATTAAAAAAAAAGTGTGAAGAAGAGGCCCCCGAGTACTTAAGGAAAGGGACGCGTTGAACGCAAGCCGCTTCACCAGTGAAAATAAATGATAGTGAACATTAAAAAGAAAACATCTAATAATTAGAAAAAAAAACTTTGAAAAAGCAAAACCTTCACTAAAAAGTACAAAAAGTGCAAAAAAAGTGAACACTTAAAAAAACGTCTAATAAATAAACACATTGAAAAAAAGCAAAACCTTTATTAAAAAGTAAAAATAAAAAAGTGCAAAAAAGTAAATGTTTTAAAGAACAAAAACATTAAAAACAAAAACCTAAACTAAAAAGTAAAAAGTGTGAAAAGTGGAAACAAATCTAAAGTGCCACAATAATCGAAATATTAAAAAAGCCGAGACATTGAAGCGATGCAGTGCCACAATAAGCCAACTATTAAAAAGTGAAAAGAAATCTAATAAGCCGAGATATTAAAACGAGGCAGTGCCACGATAAGCCAAATATTGAAGGAAGGGAAGAAATCTAAGATGCCGAGATATTGAAGCGAAACCCACTATATACCCACATTCCCAAGATGACAACTTTGCTGTTATTATCGTAAGATATAATTACTATTTACAATAATAGATATAGAAATAGAAACCATATATATTTGAATTAATACAATCTCAAGTCCTCTCTGAAAAAATAAGAAAAAGAAAATAGTCGATTCATCTTAAAATAAACAATAAAAATCTCTGTGAAATATCCTAAATTTGTACTTGGCAAAATTAGCTTCTTATTAAGATGGCAAATCCCAATAATTTAGTGCGACCACCCATCCTAAATGTCCCCTCCCCCCAAATCCTTCACATCCCCCAACACAACCTAACAGGAACGAAGGACAAAT
This sequence comes from Musca autumnalis, assembly GCF_047663935.1. Classification (NCBI taxonomy): domain Eukaryota; kingdom Metazoa; phylum Arthropoda; class Insecta; order Diptera; family Muscidae; genus Musca; species Musca autumnalis. Next base: position 19,189 of record NW_027411765.1, read on the forward strand.
AAACTTGACAGACCTTAAAAATCTTATTCTCGAAATTGTTAATAACCAGATACAGGCTGCGTTAAACCCGCACGCCATTCATACAAGCACGGTAGACCAATCTATCGACGCGGAACATTTAGGCAATATAGGAGATTTAGACAAAATCCCTGACATTGTTAAATGTCTAAGGGAATTCTCGGGAAAACCAGGAGAGTTCAACTCCTGGAGAAAAAGTGTGGAAAGAATTTTAAAAATCTATGAAAATCTGAAAGGTACTCCGAAATACTATGGTATTTTGAACATAATTAGGAATAAAATTGTAGGTAATGCAGACATAGCACTAGAGTCGTACAACACTCCTTTAGATTGGCCAGCAATTTCCAAGTGCCTTACCTTACACTACGCCGACAAACGAGATGTATCAACGTTAGGTTCAAGAATTTTATCAGGCAGTTTATTCACATTTATCTTTGATACTAAACAAACTAGGAGGATTAGAGGCTGGAAATGAGGCTCTAAGTCTACTAACACAAACTTATCGAAACAAAGCCCTCGATACATTTGTAAGAGGATTAAATGGGGATCTACCAAGATTACTAGGAATGAGAGAACCTGCGGATTTACCCCAGGCTCTTCATTTGTGCCTCAAACTGGAAAACCAGAAATTCCGCACTAATCATGCCCAAAATCAAAATATTCAGCCAATTAAAAAAGCCATCATCAAACATCTCCGACCCAGAAATATAATTTTCAAAAGAACAAACAAGAGTTCCACCCAAGCATAGCCTACATACCTAACCCACATAATCTTCCTAAAATGAACAATAATTACAATATTGGTACACCAAGTTTCGGCCACCCGAAACAGCCTCCACCACGCCCAACGGCACCAAAGCCAGCGGAACCAATGGATGTCGATCGTAGTATTCGTTCACAGCAAATCAATTATTCAAATAGACCACATCAACATCAATTCCTAGGTAAAAGACCCCCTAATCCATCGTCAAACCATAACGTTAGTCCACCGAAGGCACAACGAACATTCCATATAAATACAGATACACCAGATACGTTCGAGCCCGACAACATTAGTTATGAGGATTATTTTACAGAACAAGAAACGTCACAAAATTACGACCAAGATCAGGAAAACTATTCCTATGACCCTTATTCGGAAAGTAATATACCAGACAATGAAACAGATTTGGAGCTTGATGACATTCATTTTTTAGAATGACAAGCTCTTCGCTTCCATATTTTAAATGTCGAACGGAGAGCGGAAAAATCTTAAAAATTTTAATTGACACAGGATCTAGTAAAAATTACATCCAACCGGACTTAGTAAAAAAAATAATCCCAAACAAAATTCCGTTTTTCGCAAAATCTGTAGCAGGCGATGTAAAAATTATATCACACACGTACATAAACCTTTTCAAATTAGATGATAAACCATAACGAGAAATTAACCTACACAACTAAGGTAGTTGGAGAGATCCGTACATCAAATGATTCTCCAGTGTATACCAAATTTTACCCTTATCCGGCTTCATTAAAACGTGAAGTCGAGATGCAAGTGGAAAAGTTGCTAAACGCTGTATGGACAGTTGATAAAAAGCCTGACTCCCAAGGGAATAAACAATACAGGATGGTAATAGACTATAGGAAACTAAATTCTGTCACAATCTCAGATAGATATCCGATTCCTGAAATATCCGATATTTTAGGGAAGTTAGGAAATAGCAAATTCTTTTCTGTGTTGGATTTAAAAAGCGGCTTCCATCAAATTCCGATAAAAGACTCTGATGTGGAAAAAACTGCATTTTCTATTAATAATGGCAAATACGAGTTCACTCGCTTACCATTTGTTTAAAAAATGCCCCGTCGATATTTCAACGAGCTCTCGATGATATTCTCCGCGAACATATAGGGAGAATATGCTACGTATATATCGATGACATAGTTATATACAGCAAATCCGAAGAGGACCATGTTCGTGATATTCATGTTTTCAAAACATTAGAAGAAGCAAATATGAAAGTCCAATTGGACAAGTGTCATTTTTTTAAACAAGAAGTGGAATTTCTCGGATTTATAATATCCGAGGCAGGTATAAAAACAAACCCAAAAAAAGTTGAAGCCATTGCAAACTTTCCCCAACCCAGAACTATTAAAGAACTTCGATCCTTCCTAAGCCTTGCGGGATATTATCGCCGTTTTATAAGAGATTTTGCAAAATTGGCAAAACCACTGACGTCACTTTTGAGAGGTGAAGAGAGTCGAATATCAAAAAAACAGTCGTCTAAAATTTCTATAAAATTTAATACCGAAGAGGAGGAAGCATTTACAAAGATAAAAAATTCTCTACTATCAAGAGATACGTTGTTGTACTATCCAAATTATGACAATCCCTTCGAGCTAACAACTGATGCGTCAGATTATGCTCTCGGAGCAGTTTTGTCCCAAGGAGACAAGCCCATTACCTTTATATCAAGAACTCTGCATAAGGCAGAAGAGCATTACGCGGCGAACGAAAAGGAAATGCTTGCTATCGTCTGGCCCTTGACAGTCTTAGGAATTTTTTATATGGAACAGCAAAAGTAAAAATATACACAGACCACCAGCCACTCACCTACGCTCTCAGTAATAAAAATAATAACAACAAGATGAAGCGATGGAAAGCCATATTGGAAGAATACGACTACGAGCTTTTTTATAAACCAGGAAAAAGTAACGTAGTGGCAGATGCCCTATCCAGAGTGCCTGAAGTATCGCAAGTTAATTCTATGTCGGAAATGACACATAGTGACGATAGTTCCTCACATAACCTTATTTATAGTGTCGAAGCACCAATAAACGTTTTTAAGAATCAGATAATCTTTGACCCTAGTGCAACAAACTCCTATCAGTTCGATATAGTATTCCCCAACCATCCACAGGCATATACTTCCAGGAATAGATTATACCCGTGATCAGTTAATCCAAATTCTGAAAAATTACTTAAATCCCTCTGTAATCAATGGCATCAAAGCACCCGAGACATTAATGGGAAAATTCAAGAAATTTTCCCACAGCACTTTGCAAAATACCGCATTAGATTTACGAACCTCCAAGTTGAAGATATTAAAGATAGTAACCAGCAGGATGAAATAATTATAAGCACACACAAAAGAGCTCATAGAAATGCCAGAGAAAATAAAATACAGATTCTCGAAAAATATTATTTTCCCAGTATGAACAATAAAATTAACAAGATCGTAAAGCAATGTACTGTTTGCAAAGAAAACAAATACGACAGGCATCCACCGAAGCCTGAACTAAGGGAAACACCAATACCTTCAAATCCTGGAGAAATCCTTCACATTGATATTTTCAAAACGGAGAATAAACTTGTCCTCACAGCATTGGATAAATTTTCAAAATACGCGCAGGGTAGATTTATTAAGTCAAGAGCCATTGAAGATATAAGAGAACCTTTACGAGAATTAGTATTTTTATTCGGTGTTCCAAAAATTATAGTTTTTGACAATGAGAAATCCTTTAATTCGGCATCAATAATTTTTATGTTACAAGACCAATTGGAAATAGAAATCTACAAAGCTCCACCATACGCGAGTGTCGTGAACGGTCAGGTTGAGCGATTTCACTCAACCCTAGCTGAAATTATGCGTTGCCTTCGAACTGAACGGACATACCCTACGTTTCTTGAACTATTGGACAGAGCAATTTACGAATACAATTATACTATACATAGCACAACAGGACAAAGACCACTCGAGGTATTTTTCGGACGACGAGTTAGCATAGACCCCGAAATGTATGATAAAGCAAGACAAGATAATATCCAAAGATTACGAGACAAACAGGTAGCTGACCTTAAAAACCATAATAAAAATCGGGAACCAATCAAACAATTTGACCCAGGTGACGAAATTTATATAAAAATCCATAAGCGTCTAGGGACCAAATTGTCTCCAAGATTTAAAAAAGAGATAGTAAAAGAAAACCATTCTACAACTATTCTTACAGAATCAGGAAAAGTAGTACATAAAAGCAACATTAAAAACTGAGACCTTCTTTATATTTCTTTTTACAGAACCCTAGCATTTCTTTGCACCTCTTCAGAAATCAACATGCATGTTTTTAACTTCACACAGTCGTATCTTGTACCAATTCACAATGGTCCAGCTAAAGTACAGGATGGAACATTTAACATTATCCACATCATAGACATAGACAGATACAGGAACCTCGTTAATGACATACAATGGAAAATAACACAAGCCATACCTAAATCCAATCCTTTTTTCCCACTCCTTACGCACGAAATATCACAAATACACGGTATCCTCGAATCCATAGAGCCAGTAGAAGCATACAGGAAAAAAGAGCCATTAATATGATAGGCACAGCCTGGAAATATATCGCGGGATCTCCAGATCACGACGATTTTGAATTGATTAAAAATGATTTAGACCAAACAATCCGAAATAATAATCAACAAATAATCATAAATGATATTTTCACAGAGAGATTACAAAACCTTACCCAAATTACAAATCAAATATCAAAAGTAGTAAAACAAGATACTAACTATGTAAATGAAGCTGCACTCAGCATGCAGATAAAACTTAGATTCACAAAAGAAGAAGTAACTAATATTAAATTCGCAATGCAATGGGCAAAACAAAATATTGTAAACTCATTTTTGTTAAATAAAGAAGAAATGAAAATTGCATTCGAAAAAATAAAAGAAGATAACATTATTATTACATCAATAGAAGAAGCCCTAGAATTTGCAAAAATTAAAGTATTGTACAATCAGAAAAAACATTTATATATTATTGTAATCCCTCTAACTAGCAAAGAAATATTCCATAATGTTTTAATCAGACCTGTAAAAAGAAATAATAGAATTATAAGTACTAAGTTTAATGAAATTATAAAAAATAATAACAGTATATTTGGCGTAAAAAGCAAATGCGTTGTAACAAAACATGTAAAATTTTGTCAAAATGACCAATTGGTAAACATTTCCAACGATACTAGCATCCCACCGTTACTACACGGATCGAATTCATCCTGTCCAATAACTAACGCGTATCATAGAAAATATTTCACCCGGTGTCATTTTTCTTAATGATTTCAGTGGAACAGTAAATAACAAGACTTTAAATGGAACATTTTTGATAGAATTCCACAATGCAACGTTACGCATTAATGACAAATTGTACAAAAATTTAGAAGCTCCATTATCAAGAATTAATCCACCAGCAATACAACAAACGCCTGTCGAAGATGAATTTATAAATCTTTTATCATTGGAAATGTTAAACCATTTGCATATTAATAATACTAAGTCCATCCATGAACTCAAGTCAGAAGCAGTTGTTACCAAATATACAATTTTCTCTCTATTTTCAATTTTTGCTATATGTCTATTGATAACTGGGTTTTTCATGAAAAAACGACAAAACGTAGTCTTTCATACAATTGCCCCTAGTCACGGGTTAACACAGATCCTCCCAATCACTCAAAACAAAGTTCAAGTACCAGGGCCACAAAAAGTGGATGACCTACCATATTTCTTACGATTGAGGACAATCGTTTTTAAAGGGGGAGGAGTTAACACATAATATGTTGTTTTACCTAATAAAACTAAAGCTCAGCAACAATAAAGTTGCATACTCTGTTAAACTCAATTCCAATTAAACTACATTGCAGACATTCATCTGCCCCAAATATTAAATTCCAATTAATTATTTTAATAAATCAGAAAATACACTTCCGTTGCAAAAGCAGCCAACTCAATGAAACTGCTTTGCAGAACATTTCGTCTGTCCTATTTCAATAAACCCAAGAAATGCAATTTCCGGTCAACCAATGCAACGCTCGACGCGTGCAGACAAATTTAATAGAATTTGGTAACAACAAATTATTAAAAGCTAAGTGACATGATTTCATGGAAAATCATAATGTCAAATAAGCAAATATTTGCAATCTAGTTTATGATTGTAACACAACATTAACTTCACTCTTTTACCAACTGTCAGTGAATAAAGTCGTCTTAAATCAACAAACGGTTTTTTTAATTCGGGAGCGGCGAAACTTTTGATAAGTGTCACTTAAGTTCAATTTTGATAATTGATCTCCGGTTTTAAAAGGGTCCGCGGTCCTTTTTCGAAAAAAAAAACGCGTACAAGATCTAGAAGATCTTAATTAGCATCTAGACGATCTTAATTTTTTTTGAGACCTAAGCTCTCGTAGGTCTAACTTATACACTTGCTTAGTATTATCATTATTTTTTAATTTATTCTTAACTTCCATTAGCTTATCTTTCGTTGACATAGTGCTGAATTTCAGTATTAAGGATTGCTTTTTATTATTTGAATTGTTTTTCTTTAAAAAATAAACTTCTTAAATATTGCTTTCACTTATTACAGCACCAACTGTTTCTGATATTTCAATTACAGTTTCCACTGCGTTCTTGTTTTCTTGAACTGATAACACTGTGACACAATGTGGAACTCAAAGTCTGGGGGTGGAAAATTTCTTTTGGAGATGAAAGCCCTTGATTAGAACCCAAAAAGAAATTTTCGCCATTGGTCAACTTTATGAGATATCGCGCGATGAAGTTTTTGATTTTTTCCCAATAATACTTGGGAAAATAGCTCCATATCTCTGTTTGGCGTTGCTGTAGCTTCATTTTGAGGCGACATGTCTTCAGTCAAATCGATTGGCGAATATTTTTGTTACTCAGAAGTTTGACCTATTGCAAAACTGTCCTTTTGGGTTTAGGATATTATCTTCGATCTTTGTTATTAAGCTTTTCTTCCATGCGATGTAATTCTTTTTCAATGATCGATTTATTGACTGCACTACAAAACTGACATAATCATCTTTATTTTTCAGTTCCTTATAAATTTTTTCACATCTCACATGATATATTTTTGAACAATTGTCGCATTCTATAAAATCGAAATTTGATCACGCCGCTTTTCTTCCATGCGATGTAATTGTTTTTCAATGATCGATTTATTGACTGCACTACAAAACTGACATAAAAACTACTCATCTTTTTTTAGTTCCTTTTAAATTTTTTCACATCTCACATGATATATTTTTGAACAATTGTCGCATTATATAAAATCGTCTTTATTTTCAACTACTTCCAGCTTACACTGGCCACATAAAATCTTTTTTGTTTGACACTTCTTCGTCCCGTAGTGGATGGCGTGTTTACAGTATTTCAGTGTGTAATTTTCGGTTTAAATATTGATGTGTGTGTATTAGCTTTCAGATTTATGAAAATTTTAGAGTATACTTTTAGGTCGATAAAATTCACGACAGTTTATAATTTGCAAACTATATTTTTAGGGATTTAGAGTAATAAAAAAGCTTTTTTTTTATTTTTAACATTAATTTAAAATTTTTTGATTTATTCTCATTTTAGAACATTATCCATTTAATTTGACGTTTATTTTTCAATAACACTCTCACTCTCTCAATTGCATGGTTTTCCTTTGATATTTTCATTTATTTTGTAGGCATCCACTAAACAAACGATCACAATAACAATTTTTATCCTAAAATGCTTTGCTTTTCAAGGTCAAATTGAAGTTCTAATGCAAAAAAATCAAAGAAGCGTTGCTTAAATTGTATATTGATCACTTTCACTGAACTTTAATGTTCGTAATGACTGCAACATATTTTTTTTAATCGGAGCTTTATAAAAATGCGTCCGCTCGGAGCAAAGTATCTCTCTCTCTCACTCTTATCGTTGACCCGTTTTGATTTTCTGTATTTTATATATATATATATATATATATATATATATATATATATATATTTCCAAAAGATTTTTTATCAGAAATTTCGTATTGGGCCATATTGTTCTCATCAAAAAGAAATGCGGATGATCTTCTGGAATATATCCCGCATGCCTCTTACAACTTTTTATGGAAATTGAAATCATCGTGGGGAATTTGTAAACTTTAAATTTCCTGGTATTGTTTTCCTATTTGTGCATTTTTTGCAGCCCGAGTTACGATTTTAATTTTCTGATTAGTTTCCCAGTATTTTTCGTAGTTTATGTTTTTGTATTTGCTTCTTTCTTTGCGTAGAGCTCGTATTTCGTCGGTTACCCATGATTTATCTCTATTAAACGTTGTGGTGCCAAACATATTATTAGTTATGTTGTTGATTGATTCTTTAACATCACCCCACATATTTTTGTTATCTTCAACGATGTTATTCAGTTCGGAGTTTACTCGGGTTCTAATAGAGTGTCTCGTTATTTCATCATCAAGTCTTTCAAAATTTAACTTCTTCTGCGGTTTCTTCTTGCGTGTTAATGACAGTTTTATGCTATTGTGCGAATTAGGAGAATATGATCCGAGGGAACGTCAGCGCTGGGATGTGTGGAAAATTTTTTTCACACAGGAAGCATATCTCTTAATTATTAAGATGTTATCTATTTAGTTTCTGACAATATTCTCACTGTTATCTTGTGGCGACTTCCATGTATGCAAACGCCTCGGATGGAGGATGTCAACACCTTTTCGGTGGATTCCGTCAACATTGCCTGAGTGCTAAACCTTTGTATTCTTAGGGAAGAACTCTGAGCTTTCAGTCCATCATATTCCACTTATGTCTAATATATCTACTCGTAGCCTTTTCATCTCGCTTATTGTGTTATCAAGTCTTCTATGTTCATAAAGATTTCGAAAATTCCATGTTCCGATTTAAAGTTTTGTTTTACCTCCGGGGATTCTTAGCAGCATCGTTTGGCCGGAGACTGAGGACCGGTTGTTAGTTTGTGCTTCCATTTTCATTGTATGATTTTCAGGGGTAATATTTCAATGGTTTTCCGTTGCCTTCCGAAGGGTTTACAGTTTTCCGTCTCTGCATTCAGTCGCTCCACTGGAGTACAGACGCTGTTTGCAATCGCTCAATGTGGGAACATACACCGCCTTTTCCCCAATTTTTGGTTCGCCCCGCATTTTTTATTTTTGCGGTACCCTTCATACTGATGAGCTTTCCCCTATACACCACATGAAGAGGCGTCGGATGGGAGAAAAAAGTGAAAAAACAACTCCGCACGGAAGTTGGGCCATGACGAAGATTATAAAAAATATCCAAATCGGTCCAGTTGTTCTCAACTGATCCAATTACCAACGAACGACATTTAATTATTGTTTATACAGATATGGGAACATATTAAAACCACGAAAACCAACAAATAGAAAATAATTTTTTTATATCCTTGCATTTATGTTAACTAAGGTGTATACACTTTCATACGGGGAAAATGTGCCTCATCGAACTAATGGTTTTAGACCCCAAGTATGTTTGGACGAAATCAGTTTCAGAAAATTTGGAGTTGATTTAGCCATGTCCGTCTGTCTGTTTGGCTGGCTGGAGCTCCCTCTCGCACGGTCAACCGATTCGGTCCAAGATTTGGCATCCGCAATATTTTGTCCAAACTTAGTTTAAGTTCGAAGCTAAGCCATTCCTTCGGTACCTCCCCTACAAAAGTTCAAAGATGTTCGGAAAAATTGTGGGCACGATAACAATTGAAGGGAGTAACCGACTTGGTCCATACTTTGCACATCGTGAAATATCTACCAGGCAATATGAAGTTAATCGGTCCACCCCTTCGAGTACTTTCCACACAAAATTTTGGAAAAGTTCAGTTTAGGACCTCCTCTCGAATCGCTTGGATTTTAATTGCAGCAACTTGTATTCACCGCCCCCTTACGATAGTACAAGTTTCAGCAGGGACAAATCTATACTTCCTGAGAAAATACCCTGAAGGTTGCAAAAAAAACTCCTATGAAACCGCGAGTAGTGGTTGGAGCGCAAGATAACCCTCGAACGGATCTGCCGATTCGGTCCAAAATTTGGCCTTCGTCATATTTTTTCCAAACCTAGTATCAGTTCGAAGATGGGCAACAACTTCCGGTACTTCCTTTCAATATTTAAAAAAAGTCAATAGAATGGATATCCTAATATTTTGTCCAAATTTAGTTTTACTTTTACAATGGCCTATGTCGGTCGTCTCCTTAGGGTACCTTCAACACAAAAGTTCAACATTTGTGTCTAAGTGCAGTTTATAGTACGTTTACATATAACCGGATTTAGCAAACCCACTGGGTTTTAAATGTCAATTCCATTGCTTATATGTCAAACAAATCCTCATAAAGAAGGTTAACCCGGCAAAAAAGCTCTAGTGTGTACGGAGTTTTACAGTCTGTTCGAGGTCCTTTGGAAATGTAGACCGATGGTATTGGTTTTGGTCCTTTTTACAGCGATATTTTGTTTTCCGTGGACAAGCCCATCCTCTCTGGCATACTGGTCCAAAAGTTGCTGAAAAGACCCTAAATACAAATCTGTCCGTATATGATCGTTTCAATTCACATAGGCTGAGACTATATTTCTGTCGGGAAAGCCGACTGATACTTTTTTACTAGTTCATACCGTTTCTGATATCAATTACAGCATTTTTGCACATATGGAAATTTTTTAAATATATGAGTTTTAATGTGAGTTATATGAAAACCAAAAACTTTTTTTGTTACCTTGAATGTTTTTACCATACACCACAATGTGGAAAGTTAGTTTTTCCGAAAATTCATGTTACACCGGAGATATTCGTCGTAGTCCTCACATGTGGTATATCAATATTCATATCTTGACGAGGTAAAGCGATTTTGAGATGTGAGTCTGTCCGTCCATTAAAAATTTTAAAAACTCCAGGCCGCAATTATTGACCAGTCGTCACAAAATAGACTCCTATAGTTTTTGGTGATTATCGCAATATACTTAGGTGATGAGATGGACCAAAAACAGATTAGGTAAGGTTTGAGTTTATATCAAGGAAGAAGCTTGCAACTTACCACGAAGATCACATAATAAAAGGAACAACGCTTTTGTGTGAAATTTGTTAAAATTGTTAATATAATGACTATATAAGTATATTTGGAAGAACTCTCGACCTTTCCATTGGTGTCCATCATGTTGCTGTACGTTGTCAGATAACAGAGTTACAGCCTAGTATATATAGGGATCCCACAATTTAAATTCTTGTAATGTAACCATAATCACGCAAGAGGTAGCAGTTATAGTTCAAAACTAACAACATTTTGTGCGAGTTTTGTCTCTAAAGAACTACATTTACCTTCCATGCTACAAAATGTCGCAATCATTGCTCTAATATTTTGAAATCATGATAGTGAAATTCCAAGTTTTTATAAATTTATGCTAATTAGGATTATGTAAGGGGTCTTGAAGATTTTGTGCTACATTTGGGCAACAGTAATGTAATGGCTACAAATATTGGTTATTTTTCCATTGGTTCATTCGGTAAAAATCACCGAAAGCTATTTCTATTTTTAAATTTTTAACGATTCTTTACAAAATTTCTTCGGATTACATGTGGAGGCTGGACATACTTCCTAATGACGATCTTTGAGTAATTTGAATTTGAAAATTAAAAAATCGCCAGGGACCCGCAAAATATTTTGTGGTTTCATGATGAATGACAAAAATTAACGACCACACTAGCAAGCAATCGATTATTTTAGCAAATCTGTCATTCAAAACTGACAATGTGCATCGTAGTTTCTGTTATCTTGTATATCAACTCAGGTGTGTGTTGCAGGCTGTGTGAGGATGAAGAAGAGATAGAGACAATCGAGCATTTTAATCCTAATCCACATTTTTGTCGGCAAGTTCAAATATCCAAAAGAGGATACAAAATTTTAAAAAGACCCTAAATACAAATCTATCCCTTGATGAAAGTTTCAATTCACATAGGCTGAGGGTATATCTCTGTCGGCAAAGCCGACTGATACTTTTTTACTTGTTTATACCGTTTCTCATATTAATTATAGCATTTTTACCCAGCAAAATTTTAAGGAAAGGTTTCCATGTGATGACGTGATTTCATGGCATCTTTTGCATTGGTTCAAACGAAGTTGTGAAAGAAAGATCATCAGCATTTGAACCCATGCAAAGGAAGTCGTGAAAAATCCGATCTTTTCATCAGCTTTTGAACCCATTCCATCGATCCAATAGAGATGAATTTTGTGTTCTTATTTATACACATTTTTCTAAATATATAAGATTCATTATTTACAATAGGCTTGATATTGTCGGGTAGGTGAAAATGACATGCCAAAGCATTGGTGGAAATGACATGCCAAAGCATTGGTGGAAATGACATGCCAAAGCATTGGTGAAAATGACATGTCAAAGCATTGGTGTAACTGACATGCATTGGATCCACAAATGAATAGCATCTTTTGGTGTCCACGCTCATATAAAATTCATCGATGAAGATGCTAAAATGATGACATGCCAGATCACTTTCACCCATGATTGGATGGTTCTTTGGCATCGAACATTTTGCTGGGTACACAAATGTTTTTGTACCTTGAATGTTTATACCTTACACCGCAATGTGGAAAGGGCTTTAAAAGTTAATTTTCCCGAAAATTCATGTAACACCGCATATTCCATATACCAAAATTCATATCTCGACGAGGTAAAGTGATTTTGAAATGTGTGTTTGTCCATCGATTAAAAATTATAATAAAACTGCAAGCCGCTATTATTGACCAAAATAGACTCCTATAGATTTTGGTGAAGATCGCAATATATTAATGGAATGAAATGGACCAAAAACAGAATTTTTTATCCGATTTTGTAGCGATCATGTAGTCTGATCCGCGTAAAATTTTAAGTAAGCTTTGACCTCTACCTTAGTGCAAATTACATCAATTTAGAAGTAATATAATGGTACTATAGTTTACAATATAAATGGGTTCTTTTAGTGTTTCAGTTTGTTTTAAAGAACTACATTTACCTTCCATGCTACAAATTGTCGCAATCATTACTGTAAATTTTTGAAATCATGATAGAGAAATTCCAAGTTTTTATAAATTGATCCTAATTAGAATGATGTAAGGGGTCTTGAAGTTTTTGTGCTACTTTTGGTCAATTTGTAATCTTTCAATTTCCTGGTATTGTTTTCTTATTTGTGCATTTTTTGCAGCCCGGGTTACGATTTTAATTTTCTGATTAGTTTCCCAGTATTTTTCGTAGTTTATGTTTTTGTATTTGCTTCTTTCTTTTCGTAGAGCTCGTATTTCGTCGGTTACCCATGATTTATCTCTATTAGACGTTTTGGTGCCAAACATATTATTAGTTATGTTGTTGATTGATTCTTTAACATCATCCCACATATTTTTGTTATCTTCAACGATGTTATTCAGTTCGGAGCTTAGTCGGGTTCTAATAGAGTGTCTCGTTATCTCATCATCAAGTCTTTCAAAATTTAAGTTCTTCTGCGGTTTTTTCTTGCGTGTTAATGACAGTTTTATGCGTATTTTGCGAACTAGAAGAATATGATCCGAGGGAACGTCAGCGCTGGGGTGTGTGGAACATTTTTTCACACAGGAAGCATATCTCTTAATTATTAAGATGTTATCTATTTAGTTTCTGACAATATTCTCACTGTTATCTTGTGGCGACTTCCATGTATGCAAACGCCTCGGATGAAGGATATCAACACCTTTTCTCTGGATTCCGTCAACATTACCTGAGTGCTAAACCTTTGTATTCTTAGGGAAGAACTCTGAGCTTTCAGTCCACCATGTTCCACTTATACCCAATATATCTACTTACAGCCGTTTCATCTCGCTTATTGTGTTATCAAGTCTTCTATGTTCATAAAGATTTCGAAAATTCCATGTTCCGATTTAAAGTTTTGTTTTACCTCCGGGGATTCTTAGCACCATCGTTTGGCCGGAGACTGAGGACCGGTTGTTAGTTTGTGCTTCCATTTTCATTGCATGATTTTCAGGGGTAATATTTCCATGGTTTTCCGTTGCCTCCCGAAGGGTTTACAGTTTCCCGTCTCTGCATTCAGCCGCTCCACTGGAGTACAGACGCTGTTTGCAATCGCTCAATGTGGGAACATTTTTTATTTTTGCGGTACCCTTCATACTGATGAGCTTTCCCCTATACACCACATGAAGAGGCGTCCGATGGGAGAAAAAAGTGAAAAAACAACTCCGCACGGAAGTTGGGCCATGACGAACGTTATAAAAAATATCCAAATCGGTCCAGTTGTTCTTAACTGATCCAATTACCGACGAACGACATTTAATTATTGTTTATAAAGATATGGGAACATATTAAAACCACGAAAACCAACATATAGAAAATAATTTTTTTATATCCTTGCATTTATGTTAACTAGGGTGTATACACTTTCATACGGGGAAAATGTGCCTCATCGAACTAATGGTTTTAGACCCCAAGTATGTTTGGACGAAATGAGTTTCAGACAATTTGGAGTTGATTTAGCCATGTCCGTCTGTCTGTTTGGCTTACTGGAGCTCCCTCTCGCACGGTCAACAGATTCGGTCCAAGATTTGGCATCCGCAATATTTTGTTCAAACTTAGTTTAAGTTCGAAGCTAAGCCATTCCTTCAGGTACCTCTCCTACAAAAGTTCAAAGATATTCGGAAAAATTGTGGGCACGATAACAATTGAAGGGAGTAACCGATATGGTCCACACTTTGCACATCGTGAAATATCTACCAGGCAATATGAAGTTAATCGGTCCACCCCTTCGGGTACCTCCCACACAAAATTTTGGAAAAGTTCAGTTCGCTGTCTCAATTACGACGCTAAAAGTCAACCGATTCGGTTCAAAATTTGTAATAGTTTGTCCAAACGTAATTTAAGTTCGAAGCTAAGCCTTTCCTTCAGGTACCTCGCCTACAAAAGTTCAAAAATGTTCGGAAAAATTGTGCTCACGATAACTCTAGAAGGGAGTGACCTATTTGGTCCATACTTTACACATCCTAATATATCTACCAGATATAGATCAGGTTTAAATATGGACTATACTTGTCCACTCCTTCGGGTACCTCCCACACAAAAGTTCCGATATGTTCACTTTAAGACCTGCTCTCGATCACTTTAATTTTTGTTGAAGCATTTGCATTCGCTGTCTCAATTACGACGCTAAAAGTTTTTTCAGGGGCAGCCCGAAAGGTGTAAAGACCTCTATGGCACCATATGTAGTTGGTGGATAGAACGATAACTCTCGAACTGATCAACCGATTTGGTCCAAAATTTGGCCTTCGTCATATTTTGTCCAAACCTAGTATCAGTTCGAAGATGGGCAACAACTTCCGGTACTTCCTTTCAATATTTAAAAAAAGTCAATAGAATGGATATCCTAATATTTTGTCCAAATTTAGTTTTACTTTTACAATGGCCTATGTCGGTCCTCTCCTTAGGGTACCTTCAACACAAAAGTTCAACATTTGTGTCTAAGTGCAGTTTACAGTCTGTTCGAGGTCCTTTGGAAATGTAGACCGATGCTATTGGTTTTGGTCCTTTTTACAGCGATATTTTGTTTTCCGTGGACAAGCCCATCCTCTCTGGCATACTGGTCCAAAAGTTGCTGAAAAGACCCTAAATACAAATCTGTCCGTATATGATCGTTTCAATTCACATAGGCTGAGACTATATTTCTGTCGGGAAAGCCGACTGATACTTTTTTACTAGTTCATACCGTTTCTGATATCAATTACAGCATTTTTGCACATATGGAAATTTTTTAAATATATGAGTTTTAATGTGAGTTATATGAAAACCAAAAACTTTTTTTGTTACCTTGAATGTTTGTACCATACACCACAATGTGGAAAGTTAGTTTTTCCGAAAATTCATGTTACACCGGAGATATTCGTCGTGGTATATCAATATTCATATCTTGACGAGGTAAAGCGATTTTGAGATGTGAGTCTGTCCGTCCATTAAAAATTTTAAAAACTCCAGGCCGCAATTATTGACCAATCGTCACAAAATAGACTCCTATAGTTTTTGGTGATTATCGCAATATACTAAGGTGATGAGATGGACCAAAAACAGTTTTGTAGTCCGATCAGCTTAAAATTTTAGGTAAGGTTTGAGTTTATATCAAGGAAGAAGCTTGCAACTTACCACGAAGATCACATAATAAAAGGAACAAAGCTTTTGTGTGAAATTTGTTAAAATTGTTAATATAATGACTATATAAGTATATTTGGAAGAACTCTCGACCTTTCCATTGGTGTCCATCATGTTGCTGAACGTTGTCAGATAACAGAGTTACAGCCTAGTATATATAGGGATCCCACAATTTAAATTCTTGTAATGTAACCATAATCACGCAAGAGGTAGCAGTTATAGTTCAAAACTAACAACATTTTGTGCGAGTTTTGTCTCTAAAGAACTACATTTACCTTCCATGCTACAAAATGTCGCAATCATTGCTCTAATATTTTGAAATCATGATAGTGAAATTCCAAGTTTTTATAAATTTATGCTAATTAGGATTATGTAAGGGGTCTTGAAGATTTTGTGCTACATTTGGGCAACAGTAATGTAATGGCTACAAATATTGGTTATTTTTCCATTGGTTCATTCGGTAAAAATCACCGAAAGCTATTTCTATTTTTAAATTTTTAACGATTCTTTACAAAATTTCTTCGGATTACATGTGGAGGCTGGACATACTTCCTATTGACGATCTTTGAGTAATTTGAATTTGAAAATTAAAAAGATCGCCAGGGACCTATTCACCAATCTACGGGTTAATGCAAACTTAATTTTTTGATTAATTATTTTTTTACAAAACGTGTACTTACCTATATGTAGTCAAAACTGTCCATTTTAAAATAAACGAAAACGTCCTACGTTTCCAGCTATGAAGGTGTATGTGTGTATGTATGTGCCATATCACTGTTAAGTGCAGCACACATTGTCAGTTTTGAATGTCGATTTTTCGCAATTATAGATAACTGTCCAACCGTTCAACAACCACAAAATATGTTGTGGTTGCATGATGAATGACAAAAATTAACGGCCACACTAGCAAGAAATCGATTATTTTAGCAAATCTGTCATTCAAAACTGACAATGTGCATAGTAGTTTATGTTATCTTGTATATCAACTCAGGTCTGTGTTGCAGGCTGTGTGAGGATGAAGAAGAGATAGAGACAATCGAGCATTTTAATCCTAATCCACATTTTTGTAGGCAAGTTCAAATATCCAAAAGAGGATACAAAATTTTAAAAAGACCCTAAATACAAATCTGTCCCTTGATGAAAGTTTCAATTCACATAGGCTGAGGGTATATCTCTGTCGGCAAAGCCGACTGATACTTTTTTACTTGTTTATACCGTTTCTCATATTAATTATAGCATTTTTACCCAGCAAAATTTTAAGGAAAGGTTTCCATGTGATGACGTGATTTCATGGCATCTTTTGCATTGGTTCAAACGAAGTCGTGAAAGAAAGATCATCAGCATTTGAACCCATGCAAAGGAAGTCGTGAAAAATCCGATCTTTTCATCAGCTTTTGAACCCATTCCATCTATCCAATAGAGATGAATTTTGTGTTTTTATTTATACACATTTTTCTAAATATATAAGATTAATTATTGTAGTGTATTTACACAAAAGAAACTTCTTTGCTTCGAATCCAAATGCTTAATGTTCTTTTATTTTGCATCAACAAACATAACTAGCTTAAAACTAACAAGTGGCTATATATGTACATATGTTTATGTGTGTATGCATATCAAGTTACCATGTATCTTTATCACTCAGAGATAAATAGATGAGAGTGAGAGTAAATGATACTTGTAACTGCATACAGTAATTAAAAGAAGAAGAAGATCACATACCGCACATTAGGATGGATCGTACTGAAATATGTATTAGGGTGGAACGTAAATACAAATACTCTATATGCTCCCCCTAAAGTTGGCAATTAATATAATATTTAAAAATATGAATATTTATGTTCATAATAAATTCACTGAATGTAAATAATAAATAAATAACATTATTTTGAATTCCATATTTGGTTATTGACTTAATGATTGAATCATAAAATTATATAATGATAAAACAATTTATGAAACAATTTTTAATATAATTTTTTTTTTTTTTTTTTTAATTACGAGATCATGTTATATGATATTTTAAAGGAAAATTTAAACATTTTTAAAACAATTGATTGAATTATTATTTTAATTTTTCTTCACAACTCTACCTCCTTCTCTTGGTCTGAGTTCTCTTCTAGGGTGTATAATCTCTTCTGGAGCATGGTTTTCATTAGCAACAAGTGAAGAATTATCATTATTTACATGTGATTGTAAATCAGGCTCAATGACGTGTGGATTTTGTTGTCTACGTTGTCCTCGGATTTGATCAAGATGCCGTTTTATGACATACTTGTTATGGTTTAAAATGCAGGAATAAGATTGAGGTCCTAGTTGATGTTTTATGGTTGCTTGAGTCCAACTAGGTTTGTTAGGGTTACGATAATCACGCACCATAACTTCCTGACCTTCGCAAAACTGGATGTCACGGTTACCTTTATGATTTAAAATGTTGTGTTGTTGTGAATTCATGATTCTTTCTTTTGTTTTAGGAGGTTTGAGAAGAGAAAAGCGAGTTTTTAATGTTCTACCAAAGAAAATTTTTGCTGGGGACTCGCCAGTACTACAATGTACCATGTTTCGGTAGTCCATTAGAAATCGACACAAAATTTGATCTAAATTTGAATCCTTATTTTGGTCCAAATTGGCCAAAATAGACTTTTTGAATGTTTTTACAAAATTTTCTGCCTGTCCATTCGTAGATGGATGTCCAGGAGCAGTCAAAATATGTTTAATACCATTTAATGATAAAAATCTTTGAAAATCATGAGAAGTGAACTGTGATCCATTGTCACTTACAATGGTATCAACCAGTCCATAACGTGAAAACATCTCTCTTAGCTTCGAAATTGTGAAATTTGTTGTCATATCTTTAGTTTTGAAGACTTCAACAAACTTTGAAAAAGAGTCAACAACAATTAAAAAGTAAAAATTTTTGATTGGGCCAGCAAAATCAATGTGAATTCTACTCCACACTGAATCACTAGGCATCCATGGAATCAATGTACTCTTTTCTGGACTTGATTGAAGTTTTTGACAAGAAACACAATTTGAAATCAAATGTTCAATATCTTTGTCCAGACCAGGCCACCATACATATGATCTGGCAAGCGCTTTTGTTTTAACAATACCCAAATGTGAACTATGAAGTTCATCCAAAATTTTTGATCTAAGGGTTTTAGGAACTACTGTCCTGTATCCCCACAAAATACAACCATACTCAACGGAAAGTTGAGTATACTTTTCACGATAAGGTGAAAGACTGTCATCATGACAATTAACTAAAGTGTCTTCCAAAACAAAGTCGGCAACTTTTGATCAAATTGGGTCTCGTCGTGTCTCACAAGATATATCCTTGAAATTTAAGTTCAAGTTATTTTCTTGATTTTCAATAAAATTGATATAAGAACTTTCAATATTTTTAGATTCAAAATTTTTCTGAGGCATTCTTGAAATAAAATCTGCTTCATTTTTAACACCTTTTACATGTTCAATTGTATAAACAAATCCTGAAAGGATTAATGCCCAGCGTTGCATCCGCGCTGAAGCCATAATAGGCAAACCTTTGTTGCTACCAAACAAACATAAAAGTGGACGATGATCCGTTCGTAAAACGAATGGATTTCCCAATAAATATTGGCGAAGTTTTGTAACACAAAACACAATCGATAAAGCCTCTTTCTCAAGAGTGCTATAATTCCGTTCACTTTTTGACAAAGCTCTTGAAACAAAAGCAATTGGTCTTAAACCGTCAGGAAATTTGTGAGATAAAATTCCAGCTACAGCATTATTTGATGCATCTGTAGTCAAAACAATTGGCAGATCAGCGTTAAAATGAACCAAAACTTGGTCTGAGGTTATAGCCTTCTTAATATCATCATAAGACTTTTTGCATCTTTCTGACCAATCGAATTTTACATCTTTACTGAGTAAGTGGTAAAATGGCGACATAATTTGCGCAAAATTGTTGATAAACTTCGTACCGACAAAAGCTCGTAACTCGGAAACATTTTTGGGAATAGGAGCAGAAATCACACTCGAAATTCTCTCATTATTCTTACGAAGACCATTTTTGTCAATATTAAATCCTAAATAGGATATTTCTGATTGTAAAAACAATGACTTATTGACATTAAGTTTTAATCCAGACGATTGAAGCTTCTGGAGAACTAATCTTAAGGTTCTGATATGCTCTTGCATATTTCTACCAGTGACCGTAATGTCATCTTGGTAAACAACAACATAGGGAATATCCCTTAAAAGATTTTCCATAGTTTTCTGAAAAATAGCCGCAGCTGTTTTGACACCAAAAGGTAATCTTTTTACTTTTAAAGTACCAATATGTGTACTCCAAGCACATAACAATTGTGATTCATCATCCAAAACAAGTTGATTGTAAGCATTTGACAAATCAAGCTTCGTGAAAAGTTCACCACCCTGCAAAGATGCAAAAATTTCATCGATTCTGGGTAACGGATATTTAAAATCCAATAAACATTTGTTAAGGGTAACCTTATAGTCACCACAGATTCTCAAATCGCCGTTAGGCTTCAAAATTGGAACTAAAGGCGTTCCCCAATCAGAGTTATCAACTGGTTCTAGAACACCAGATTTAATTAAATCTTTCAATTTTGTCTCAACTTTGCTCTTCCAAGCCAAAGGTAAGGGTCTTGGTTTGCAAAAAATAGGAACTGCGTTTTCCTCAACTCTCAACGAAATTTTATTGACATTGTATTCTCCCAACTTTTCTTCAAAAACACTCGAAAACTCATTTCTAATTTGATTAATTATCATAGAATTTGAGTTTGAGCAATCAATTTTGTTGACTTGCAACAATTCAAAATTAAATGAACGTAAAAACGTACGACCTAACAAAGGAGGATTCGATGAATCTACAACAACAACAACTATCGATTTTGTTTTACCTTGAAAAGTAACCGAGGCATCATACTCACCAACTAGGGTCAACTTATCACCACTATAATCAACATATGGCACAAGGCATGGACGAATATTATTCTTCTCAAGGAACGATTTAGGCAACAATGTACACGGAGCACCTGTATCACAAACTGCTTTTAATTCAACTTCATCAATAATAACCGGAAGAGAATATACTCCACTAGTGTTGCACTCCGACACACTAAAAATAGAATAATTAAAAACATCATCATCATCAAAATTATTTTCATCTTCACAAACATAATTGACACTTCACTTTTTGTTATAGCAAACAGATGCAAGATGTCCAATTTTACCACACGAATGGCATTTACTGTCTTTGTATTTGCATGCTTGCGACTTATGATTGCGCCAACCACAATGAGAACACACAGGCTTTCTTTCACTTTCATTTCTGTTGTCTCTGCCATCGCCAAAATTTCCTCTGCCTCCATTGCCTCTGCCGCTGCCATTTGAACCGCCTCTGTTACCGCTGCTACCACTGCTTCTATTGCAACCGCCATTTGCATTTCCAAAATTTTTCTTCATAAACTTCTGTTGTTTAAATAGTTCACTGAACTCTGCTCTGCCTCTGCTGCCCTTGACATATTTTTTGTTTCCATAATCATGGCTTTTCGCAACGCCATTTGCATCGTCAACTTCTTGTCCTCTTCACATAACCGTTCAAAAATGAAATTTGGCAAGCCCATCACAAATTGATTTAATACGAAGGCTTCCAAATGATCGCCAAATTTGCAGTTAAGCGCCAAACACTTCACTCTGGCATACCACTCAGCAACAGTTTCACTATCATTCTTTGTAGCAACATGAAACTTTTTCCTCTCACTGAACACAATTGTCGGTGGTGTGTACTGTGTGTCCAAAATTTCGCACAACTCCTCATACTTCTTTGACACAGGAGATTCAGGACTGCACAAACTGTGCAACATTTTATATGCCACTGCACCAACTGATTTCAATAAGATCGATTTCTTCACATTGTCATCCGTACAGTTGATCTCACAAAAATGGATTTCCAGACGTTCTTTCCACACACACCAAGATTCCACACTCGGGTTAAACTCAGACACATTAGAAGTCTGGAACACAGCAATCTGGCTGGCATTGAAGCTATGATTTCCTTCACCTTCCATATTATCCAGCATTCACTCCTTTTCAATTTATTTAATTTTATTTGGCGTTGGTTTGTTTTAATTTGTTCGGCAAAAACTTTCTTCTTATTTAGTTTAATTAGTTTTTATTTTGCCTCCAACTGGTATTTTAAATTTGTTTCGTAACGTTTGTCACTGGCTTTTAACAATGTTTTTTCTTCTCTTATTAATTATATGTATGTACATATATTAATGTTCTTTTTTCCTTTTTAGGTTATTGAACCACACAAAATATGTTGTTGTTGTTTTAAAAACTTTTCCTCGTCGCCAAATTGTAGTGTATTTACACAAAAGAAACTTCTTTGCTTCGAATCCAAATGCTTAATGTTCTTTTATTTTGCATCAACAAACATAACTAGCTTAAAACTAACAAGTGGCTATATATATACATATGTTTATGTGTGTATGCATATCAAGTTACCATGTATCTTTATCACTCAGAGATAAATAGATGAGAGTGAGAGTAAATGATACTTGTAACTGCATACAGTAATTAAAAGAAGAAGAAGATCACATACCGCACATTAGATGGATCGTAATGAAATATGTATTAGGGTGGAACGTAAATACAAATACTCTATAATTATTTAAAATAGGCTTGATATTGTCGGGTAGGTGAAAATGACATGCCAAAGCATTGGTGAAAATGACATGTCAAAGCATTGGTGTAAATGACATGCATTGGATCCACAAATGAATAGCATCTTTTGATGTCCACGCTCATATAAAATTCATCGATGAAGATGCTAAAATGATGACATGCTAGATCACTTTCACCCATGATTGAATGGTTCTTTGGCATCGAACATTTTGCTGGGTACACAAATGTTTTTGTACCTTGAATGTTTATACCTTACACCGCAATGTGGAAAGGGCTTTAAAAGTTAGTTTTTCCGAAAATTCATGTAACACCGCATATTCCATATACCAAAATTCATATCTCGACGAGGTAAAGTCATTTTGAAATGTGTGTTTGTCCATCGATTAAAAATTATAATAAAACTGCAAGCCGCTATTATTGACCAAAATAGACTCCTATAGATTTTGGCGATGATCGCAATATATTAATGGAATGAAATGGACCAAAAACAGAATTTTTATCCGATTTTGTAGCGATCATGTAGTCTGATCCGCGTAAAATTTTAAGTAAGCTTTGACCTCTACCTTAGTGCAAATTACATCAATTTAGAAGTAATATAATGGTACTACAGTTTACAATATAAATGGGTTCTTTTAGTGTTTCAGTTTGTTTTAAAGAACTACATTTACCTTCCATGCTACAAATTGTCGCAATCATTACTGTAAATTTTTGAAATCATGATAGAGAAATTCCAAGTTTTTATAAATTGATCCTAATTAGAATGATGTAAGGGGTCTTGAAGTTTTTGTGCTACATTTGGTCAATTTGTAATCTTTCAATTTCCTGGTATTGTTTTCTTATTTGTGGATTTTTTGCAGCCCGAGTTACGATTTTAATTTTCTGATTAGTTTCCCAGTATTTTTCGTAGTTTATGTTTTTGTATTTGCTTCTTTCTTTTCGTAGAGCTCGTATTTCGTCGGTTACCCATGATTTATCTCTATTAGACGTTTTGGTGCCAAACATATTATTAGTTATGTTGTTGATTGATTCTTTAACATCATCCCACATATTTTTGTTATCTTCAACGATGTTATTCAGTTCGGAGCTTAGTCGGGTTCTAATAGAGTGTCTCGTTATCTCATCATCAAGTCTTTCAAAATTTAAGTTCTTCCGCGTTTTTTTCTTGCGTGTTAATGACAGTTTTATGCGTATTTTGCGAACTAGAAGAATATGATCCGAGGGAACGTCAGCGCTGGGATGTGTGGAACATTTTTTCACACAGGAAGCATATCTCTTAATTATTAAGATGTTATCTATTTAGTTTCTGACAATATTCTCACTGTTATCTTGTGGCGACTTCCATGTATGCAAACGCCTCGGATGAAGGATATCAACACCTTTTCTCTGGATTCCGTCAACATTACCTGAGTGCTAAACCTTTGTATTCTTAGGGAAGAACTCTGAGCTTTCAGTCCATCATGTTCCACTTATACCCAATATATCTACCTACAGCCGTTTCATCTCGCTTATTGTGTTATCAAGTCTTCTATGTTCATAAAGATTTCGAAAATTCCATGTTCCGATTTAAAGTTTTGTTTCTTAGCACCATCGTTTGGCCGGAGACTGAGGACCGGTTGTTAGTTTGTGCTTCCATTTTCATTGTATGATTTTCAGGGGTAATATTTCAATGGTTTTCCTTTGCCTTCCGAAGGGTTTACAGTTTTCCGTCTCTGCATTCAGCCGCTCCACTGGAGTACAGACGCTGTTTGCAATCGCCCAATGAGGGAACATACACCGCCTTTCCCCATTTTTTGGTTCGCCCTGCATTTTTTATTTTTGCGGTACCCTTCATACTGATGAGCTTTCCCCTATACACCACATGAAAAGGCGTCAGATGGGAGAAAAAAGTGAAAAAACAACTCCGCACGGAAGTTGGGCCATGACGAAAGTTATAAAAAATATCCAAATCGGTCCAGTTGTTCTTAACTGATCCAATTACCGACGAACGACATTTAATTACTGTTTATAAAGATATGGGAACATATTAAAACCACGAAAACCAACAAATAGAAAATAATTTTTTATATCCTTGCATTTATGTTAACTAGGATGTATACACTTTCATACGGGGAAAATGTGCCTCATCGAACTAATGGTTTTAGACCCCAAGTATGTTTGGACGAAATCAGTTTCAGACAATTTGGAGTTGATTTAGCCATGTCCGCCTGTCTGTTTGGCTGGCTGGAGCTCCCTCTCGCACGGTCAACAGATTCGGTCCAAGATTTGGCATCCGCAATATTTTGTTCAAACTTAGTTTAAGTTCGAAGCTAAGCCATTCCTTCAGGTACCTCTCCTACAAAAGTTCAAAGATATTCGGAAAAATTGTGGGCACGATAACAATTGAAGGGAGTAACCGATATGGTCCACACTTTGCACATCGTGAAATATCTACCAGGCAATATGAAGTTAATCGGTCCACCCCTTCGGGTACCTCCCACACAAAATTTTGGAAAAGTTCAGTTCGCTGTCTCAATTACGACGCTAAAAGTCAACCGATTCGGTTCAAAAGTTGGCCTTCGTAATAGTTTGTCCACACGTAATTTAAGTTCGAAGCTAAGCCTTTCCGTCAGGTACCTCCCCTACAAAAGTTCAAAAATGTTCGGAAAAATTGTGCTCACGATAACTCTAGAAGGGAGTGACCTATTTGGTCCATACTTTACACATCCTAATATATCTACCAGATATAGATCAGGTTTAAATATAGACTATACTTGTCCACTCCTTCGGGTACCTCCCACACAAAATTTCCGATAAGTTCACTTTAAGACCTGCTCTCGATCACTTTAATTTTTGTTGAAGCATTTGCATTCGCTGTCTCAATTACGACGCTAAAAGTTTTTTCAGGGGCAGCCCGAAAGGTGTTGGTGGATAGAACGATAACTCTCGAACTGATCAACCGATTTGGTACAAAATTTGGCCTTCGTCATATTTTGTCCAAACCTAGTATCAGTTCGAAGATGGGCAACAACTTCCGGTACTTCCTTTCAATATTTAAAAAAAGTCAATAGAATGGATATCCTAATATTTTGTCCAAATTTAGTTTTACTTTTACAATGGCCTATGTCGGTCCTCTCCTTAGGGTACCTTCAACACAAAAGTTCAACATTTGTGTCTAAGTGCAGTTTACAGTCTGTTCGAGGTCCTTTGGAAATGTAGACCGATGCTATTGGTTTTGGTCCTTTTTACAGCGATATTTTGTTTTCCGTGGACAAGCCCATCCTCTCTGGCATACTGGTCCAAAAGTTGCTGAAAAGACCCTAAATACAAATCTGTCCGTATATGATCGTTTCAATTCACATAGGCTGAGACTATATTTCTGTCGGGAAAGCCGACTGATACTTTTTTACTAGTTCATACCGTTTCTGATATCAATTACAGCATTTTTGCACATATGGAAATTTTTTAAATATATGAGTTTTAATGTGAGTTATATGAAAACCAAAAACTTTTTTTGTTACCTTGAATGTTTCTACCATACACCACAATGTGGAAAGTTAGTTTTTCGAAAATTCATGTTACACCGGAGATATTCGTCGTAGTCCTCACATGTGGTATATCAATATTCATATCTTGACGAGGTAAAGCGATTTTGAGATGTGAGTGTGTCCGTCCATTAAAAATTTTAAAAACTCCAGGCCGCAATTATTGACCAATCGTCACAAAATAGACTCCTATAGTTTTTGGTGATTATCGCAATATACTAAGGTGATGAGATGGACCAAAAACAGATTTTGTAGTCCGATCAGCGTAAAATTTTAGGTAAGGTTTGAGTTTATATCAAGGAAGAAGCTTGCAACTTACCACAAAGATCACATAATAAAAGGAACAACGCTTTTGTGTGAAATTTGTTAAAATTGTTAATATAATGACTATATAAGTAAATTTGGAAGAACTCTCGACCTTTCCATTGGTGTCCATCATGTTGCTGAACGTTGTCAGATAACAGAGTTACAGCCTAGTATATATAGGGATCCCACAATTTAAATTCTTGTAATGTAACCATAATCACGCAAGAGGTAGCAGTTATAGTTCAAAACTAACAACATTTTGTGCGAGTTTTGTCTCTAAAGAACTACATTTACCTTCCATGCTACAAAATGTCGCAATCATTGCTCTAATGTTTTGAAATCATGATAGTGAAATTCCAAGTTTTTATAAATTTATGCTAATTAGGATTATGTAAGGGGTCTTGAAGATTTTGTGCTACATTTGGGCAACAGTAATGTAATGGCTACAAATATTGGTTATTTTTCCATTGGTTCATTCGGTAAAAATCACCGAAAGCTATTTCTATTTTTAAATTTTTAACGATTCTTTACAAAATTTCTTCGGATTACATGTGGAGGCTGGACATACTTCCTATTGACGATCTTTGAGTAATTTGAATTTGAAAATTAAAAAGATCGCCAGGGACCTATTCACCAATCTACGGGTTAATGCAAACTTAATTTTTTGATTAATTATTTTTTTTACAAAACGTGTACTTACCTATATGTAGTCAAAACTGTCCATTTTAAAATAAACGAAAACGTCCTACGTTTCCAGCTATGAAGGTGTATGTGTGTATGTATGTGCCATATCACTGTTAAGTGCAGCACACATTGTCAGTTTTGAATGTCGATTTTTCGCAATTATAGATAACTGTCCAACCGTTCAACAACCACAAAATATGTTGTGGTTGCATGATGAATGACAAAAATTAACGGCCACACTAGCAAGAAATCGATTATTTTAGCAAATCTGTCATTCAAAACTGACAATGTGCATCGTAGTTTATGTTATCTTGTATATCAACTCAGGTGTGTGTTGCAGGCTGTGTGAGGATGAAGAAGAGATAGAGACAATCGAGCATTTTAATCCTAATCCACATTTTTGTCTGCAAGTTCAAATATCCAAAAGAGGATACACAATTTTAAAAAGACCCTAAATACAAATCTGTCCCTTGATGAAAGTTTCAATTCACATAGGCTGAGGGTACATCTCTGTCGGCAAAGCCGACTGATACTTTTTTACTTGTTTATACCGTTTCTCATATTAATTATAGCATTTTTACCCAGCAAAATTTTAAGGAAAGGAAAGCATTTGAACCCATGCAAAGGAAGTCGTGAAAAATCCGATCTTTTCATCAGCTTTTGAACCCATTCCATCGATCCAATATTTTGTGTTTTTATTTATACACATTTTTCTAAATATATAAGATTAATTATTTACAATAGGCTTGATATTGTCGAGTAGGTGAAAATGACATGCCAAAGCATTGGTGAAAATGACATGCCAAAGCTTTGGTGGAAATGACATGCCAAAGCATTGGTGAAAATGACATGTCAAAGAATTGGTGTAATTGACATGCATTGGATCCACAAATGAATAGCATCTTTTGATGTCCACGCTCATATAAAATTCATCGATGAAGATGCTAAAATGATGACACGCCAGATCACTTTCACCCATGATTGAATGGTTCTTTGGCATCGAACATTTTGCTGGGTACACAAATGTTTTTGTACCCTGAATGTTTATACCTTACACCGCAATGTGGAAAGGGCTTTCAAAGTTAGTTTTTCCGAAAATTCATGTAACACCGCATATTCCATATACCAAAATTCATATTTCGACGAGGTAAAGTGATTTTGAAATGTGTGTTTGTCCATCGATTAAAAATTATAATGAAAGTGCAAGCCGCTATTATTGACCAAAATAGACTCCTATAGATTTTGGTGATGATCGCAATATATTAATGGAATGAAATGGACCAAAAACAGAATTTTTTATCCGATTTTGTAGCGATCATGTAGTCTGATCCGCGTAAAATTTTAAGTAAGCTTTGACCTCTACCTTAATGCAAATTACATCAATTTAGAAGTAATATAATGGTACTACAGTTTAACATATAAATCGGTTCTTTTAGTGTTTCAGTTTGTTTTAAAGAACTACATTTACCTTCCATACTGCAAATTGTCGCAATCATTACTGTAAATTTTTGAAATCATGATAGAGAAATTCCAAGTTTTTATAAATTGATCCTAATTAGAATGATGTAAGGGGTCTTGAAGTTTTTGTGCTACATTTGGTCAATTTGTAATCTTTCAATTTCCTGGTATTGTTTTCTTATTTGTGCATTTTTTGCAGCCCGAGTTACGATTTTAATTTTGTGATTAGTTTCCCAGTATTTTTCGTAGTTTATATTTTTGTATTTGCTTCCTTCTTTTCGTAGAGCTCATATTTCGTCGGTTACCCATGATTTATCTCTATTAGACGTTTTGGTGCCAAACAAATTATTAGTTATGTTGTTGATTGATTCTTTAACATCATCCCATATATTTTTGTTATCTTCAACGATGTTATTCAGGTCGGAGCTTAGTCGGGTTCTAATAGAGTGTCTCGTTATCTCATCATCAAGTCTTTCAAAATTTAAGTTCTTCTGCGGTTTTTTCTTGCGTGTTAATGACAGTTTTATGCGTATTTTGCGAACTAGAAAAATATGATCCGAGGGAACGTCAGCGCTGGGATGTGTGGAACATTTTTTCACACAGGAAGCATATCTCTTAATTATTAAGATGTTATCTATTTAGTTTCCGACAATATTCTCACTGTTATCTTGTGGCGACTTCCATGTATGCAAACGCCTCGGATGGAGGATATTAACACCTTTTCTCCGGATTCCGTCAACATTACCTGTGTGCTAAACCTTTGTATTCTTAGGGAAGAACTCTGAGCTTTCAGTCCATCATGTTCCACTTATACCCAATTATCTACTTACAGCCGTTTCATCTCGCTTATTGTGTTATCAAGTCTTCTATGTTCATAAAGATTTCGAAAATTCCATGTTCCGATTTAAAGTTTTGTTTTACCTCCGGGGATTCTTAGCACCATCGTTTGGCCGGAGACTGAGGACCGGTTGTCAGTTTGCGCTTCCATTTTCATTGTATGGTTTTCAGGCGTAATATTTCAATGGTTTTCCGTTGCCTTCCGAAGGGTTTACAGTTTTCCGTCTCTGCATTCAGCCGCTCCACTGGAGTACAGACGCTGTTTGCAATCGCCCAATGTGGGAACATACACCGCCTTTTCCCCATTTTTTGGTTCGCCCCGCATTTTTTATTTTTGCGGTACCCTTCATACTGATGAGCTTTCCCCTATACACCACATGAAGAGGCGTCCGATGGGAGAAAAAAGTGAAAAAACAACTCCGCATGGAAGTTGGGCCATAACGAACGTTATAAAAAATATCCAAATCGGTCCAGTTGTT
The DNA here is from genome assembly GCF_047663935.1 of Musca autumnalis. Taxonomy (NCBI): domain Eukaryota; kingdom Metazoa; phylum Arthropoda; class Insecta; order Diptera; family Muscidae; genus Musca; species Musca autumnalis. The sequence continues at coordinate 49,181 of NW_027411765.1, forward strand.
CTTAACTGATCCAATTACCGACGAACGACATTTAATTATTGTTTATAAAGATATGGGAACATATTAAAACCACGAAAACCAACAAATAGAAAATAATTTTTTTATAGCCTTGCATTTATGTTAACTAGGGTGTATACACTTTCATACGGGGAAAATGTGCCTCATCGAACTAATGGTTTTAGACCCCAAGTATGTTTGGACGAAATCAGTTTCAGACAATTTGGAGCTGACTTAGCCATGTCCGTCTGTCTGTTTGGCTGACTGGAGCTCCCTCTCGCACGGTCAACCGATTCGGTCCAAGATTTGGCATCCGCAATATTTTGTTCAAACTTAGTTTAAGTTCGAAGCTAAGCCATTCCTTCAGGTACCTCCCCTACAAAAGTTCAAAGATGTTCGGAAAAATTGTGGGCACGATAACAATTGAAGGGAGTAACCGATATGGTCCACACTTTGCACATCGTGAAATATCTACCAGGCAATATGAAGTTAATCGGTCCACCCCTTCGGGTACCTCCCACACAAAATTTTGGAAAAGTTCACTTCGCTGTCTCAATTACGACGCTAAAAGTTTTTTCAGGGGCAGCCCGAAACGTGTAAAGACCTCTATGGCACCATATGTAGTTGGTGGATAGCACGATAACTCTCGAACTGATCAACCGATTTGGTCCAAAATTTGGCCTTCGTCATATTTTGTCCAAACCTAGTATCAGTTCGAAGATGGGCAACAACTTCAAGTACTTCCTTTCAATATTTAAAAAAATTCAATAGAATGGATATCCTTATATTTTGTCCAAATTTAGTTTTACTTTTACAATGGCCTATGTCGGTCCTCTCCTTAGGGTACCTTCAACACAAAAGTTCAACATTTGTGTATAAGTGCAGTTTACAGTCTGTTCGAAAAACCTTTGGAAATGTAGACCGATGCTATTGGTTTTGGTCCTTTTTACAGCGATATTTTGTTTTCCGTGGACAAGCCCATCCTCTCTGGCATACTGGCCAAAAGTTGCTGAAAAGACCCTAAATACAAATCTGTCCGTATATGATCGTTTCAATTCACATAGGCTGAGGCTATATTTCTGTCGGGAAAGCCGAATGATACTTTTTTACTAGTACATAACGTTTCTAATATCAATTACAGCATTTTTACACATATGGAAATTTTTTAAATATATGAGTTGAGTATGACTATATAAGTATATATGACTATATAAGTATATTTCCATTGGTGTCTATCATGTTGCTGTACGTTGTCAGATAACAGAGTTACAGCCTAGTATATATAGGGATCCCAAAATTTAAATTCTTGTAATGTAACCATAATCACGCAAGTGGTAGCAGTTATAGTTCAAAAATAACAACATTTTGTGCGAGTTTTGTCTTTAAAGAACTACATTTACCTTCCATGCTACAAAATGTCGCAATCAGTGCTCTAATGTTTTGAAATCATGATAGAGAAATTCCAAGTTTTTATAAATTAATGCTAATTAGGATTATGTAAGGGGCCTTGAAGATTTTGTGCTACATTTGGGCAACAGTAATGTAATGGCTACAAATATTGGTTATTTTTCCATTGGATCATTCGGTAAAAATCAACGAAAGCTATTACTATTTTTTAATTTTTAACGATTCTTTAAAAAATTTCTTCGGATTACATGTGGAGGCTGGACATACTTCCTATTGACGATCTTTGAGTAATTTGAATTTGAAAATTAAAAAGATCGCCAGGGACCTATTCACCAATCTTCGGGTTATTGCAAACTTAATTTTTTGATTAATTATTTTTTTAAGAAACGTGTACTTACCTATATGTAGTCAAAACTGTCCGACTGTCCATTTTAAAATAAACGAAAACGTCCTACGTTTCCAGCTATGAAGGTGCATGTGTGTATATATGTGCCATATCACTGTTAAGTTCAGCACACATTGTCAGTTTTGAATGTCGATTTTTCGCAATTATAGATAACTGTCCAACCGTTCAGCAACCACAAAATATGTTGTTGTTGCATGATGAATGACAAAAATTTACGGCCACACTAGCAAGCAACCGATTATTTTAGCAAATCTGTCATTCAAAACTGACAATGTGCATCGTAGTTTATGTTATCTTGTATATCAACTCAGGTATGTGTTGCAGGCCGTGTGAAGATGAAGAAGAGATAGAGACAATCGAGCATTTTAATCCTAATCCACATTTTTGTCGGCAAGTTCAAATATCCAAAAAGGATACAAAATTTTAAAAAGACCCTAAATACAAATCTGTCCCTTGATGAAAGTTTCAATTCACATAGGCTGAGGGTATATCTCTGTCGGCAAAGCCGACTGATACTTTTTTACTTGTTTATACCGTTTCTCATATTAAATATGGCATTTTTACCCAGCAAAATTTTAAGGAAAGGTTTCCATTCGTTTTTATCTAAAAGCTTTCGTCTATTTCAGAAAAGCTTTCATATTTCAGGGTTTCCATAATCTGTACGTTATATACTTTACTTGATGACAACCCAGAAAAACAGATGACAAATAAAAAATAAGAAGAATATGTAAACAAATTTGTCCAAAAATAATTGTGATAATATAAAGAAACGGATGTACATATAAGCGTGTGGTTCTAAGGAAATAAATAAAATTGCATTCCCCTCCAGTTTTCCTGTGTTTTGTGCCTTTTATTACTCAAATTATTTAATTTTCATTCAAAACGATGGGTCTTTTCCATTCGTTTATTTTTGGCGTATTCGTTCCTCTGATTTTGTTACGAAAACCAAAAAAATATGAAAATAAAAATCTTTTATTTGCTTGTCACACGAATACAAACGTCAATCGCTATGAAAACCAAATTGTGTCTTCGTTCATGAAATTGACAAACGAATGGGCCAAAACTTTTTACAAAAACACGCTGTAATTATTTTTTTAAGAAACATGTATGTACCTATATGTAGCCAAAACTGTCCGACTGTCCATTATAAAATAAACGAAAACGTCCTACGTTATCACTGTTAAGTGCAGCACACATTGCCAGTTTTGAATGTCGATTTTTTTATAGATATCTGTTTAATTATAGATAACTGTCCATGATGAATGACAAAAATGAACGGCCACACTAGCAAGTAACCGATTATTTGAGCAAATCTGTCATTCAAAATTTACATTGTGTATCCAGCTTTATGTTATCGTGTATATCATCTCATGTATGGATTACAGGCTAAGTGAAGATGAAGACGAGATAGAGACAATCGAGCACCTATTATGTCGTAGTCCAATGCACATATCTAGAAGATTGCGTACCATGGGTGAACACACGATCCAATCTCTAACTGATCCAATTTCTAAACTTTATATATACTCTGTCTGTCAACTACTCTTTCCGTCCATTATCTTTTCCGTAAAATTTTCTCTTTCAGCACACTACCAGGATGAACATAATGGACCATAAGGTCTCAGAATGGAGCGGCCGTCTTTATAACAGCCGCGCGTCCTTTAAACTAACATATCTTAAGCAAGAATATAAAAGAAGTTCCGTGGAAAATTAGTGCACAGAGGTAGTGGTGTAGTGGTGTAGTGGCATCATATGGTCGGTCAAGTCCAAATATATATGTACTACTTTAAAAGTATTTGGGAGATATTCTTAAAATGAGGGATTTCAGTTTTGACGTATTGAACAAATATGAAAGTTGTTCAATATGTCAAAACTGAAATCCCTAATTTTAAGAATATCTCCCAAATACTTTTAAAGTAATCTAGTATCGACATTATTTAAATAGAATTTTTCAATACGTCAAAACTGAAATCCCTAATTTTTATAAAATCTCCCAAATACTTTTAAAGTAGTCTAATATCGACATTATTTAATATAATTAATTGATATTAACTCCAAAAATTAATTATGAAATTAGCTAATATATACCTAACATTGAATTCCTTCTTGTTCTTATAACCGTTGAAGAATCAGCATCTACTTTGTAAGGTTCCAATATGCAAAAATAAAAGTGTACTAATCTTCCATTAAACTGCTGCTGTTTTTATCTGTTGGCGGGCCACAAAATCTTGCAACTATTCGTATTGCCTAGGCCAGAAACCTTTTTAGTTTTGCTCGTGGAAGTTTATTCATGAATATTATAGGCATTATCTTCGCTTAAAATTACAACTCTCCAGTTTTATATTTATTGAAGTGGATCTAATATTTTTCGGAGGGAAAGAGTGTTAAATAATGCATAATGGATGGTTTGATTGATTGTCCCCAATTTCTGGAGTTAATACGTTTTAATGCTCCCATCCGTTCTCTGAGGAATACTGAATATTTTTATATACCTTATCATAGAACAATGTATGCAATGAATGAGCCAACCCTAAAAATCCTTCGCGAATTTAATAGAGTTAATGTACAGTCAAACTAAGATTTCTCTGGTACTATTATAAAATTCAATTAGGCTTAAGGGAGTTTGCTTGTTTGTCCACACATACTTAAGTCCGATTTACATATGCACTTTAAATGATTTCGTTTTACGAAATCCTAGAAACTATCCACTATCCCTAAACCACTATCCCTGGACAATCGCTCTCCACAGAACTTCTTTTCAATGATTGTGAAAATTTAAATATCAAATATCAGAGATGTAATGTATAATACTTATGACCAAAACCAAAAAGTTATCTAGCTTGACAAAGACATTTTTGTAGCAGGAAAGGAAATTGAGTTCACACAAACTAAAATGTAATGAAACCCACTTCCGTTGTTTAACCGCTACGTTATTGAAATTTTTATGTTATAGTTTATTTATTGGGTCTGACCATTGTTATGTATAACACGAAAGAAAAGTCTATAGTCGGACGGAGCCGACCATGGGATACCCTATACCACTATCCCTGGACAATCGCTCTCCACGGAACTTCTTTTCAATGATTGTGAAAATTTAAATATCAAATATCAGAGATGTAATGTATAATACTTATGACCAAAACCAAAAAGTTATCTAGCTTGACAAAGACATTTTTGTAGCAGGAAAGGAAATTTATTTCACACAAACTAAAATGTAATGAAACCCACTTCCGTTGTTTATCCGCTACGTTATTGAAATTTTTACCAATTTCACACAAAAGTTTCAGTCCATTTAACCCGCTAAGTATTATCTGTATAATTGCGACTTCTAGCTACTTTATTATTACACTACAAACTAATAACGGAATATATTAGGCTGTAACTCTGTTATCTGATCATGCACACCAACATAATTGGCATCAATTGAAAGGTCAAGCGTTCCACTGTCAAGTGTATCTCACTTGTCCGGAATGTCACTTCCAGGAATTAAGATATAAGCTGTATATTAAAAATTTTCACAATTTTCACACAAAAGTTTAGGTCCATTTAACCCTCTAACTATTATCCGATCGCAATCTCAAATTGCAAGCTTCTCCTTTGTGATATACTCTTACCTTATTTAAAATTACGCGTTGATCGGACTATTGAGACCTACAGAGCCGCTAGAAAATTGGATAAATATTATGTTTTTGGTCCATTTCACCCGCTAAATATTTCACGATCATCACCAATTGCGGCCTGAAGCGTTTTTACAATTTATAATGGACAGACGGACGGACGGATACACATCTCAAAATCGCTTTATCTCGTCGAGATATGAAGATTGGTATACCACATTGGGGGTCTCCGACGAATATTTCGCGGTGTTACATGCATTTTTACCAAAACAAACTTATAATATCCTTTTCCACATTGTGGTATTTTTATACAGGAAACTAGTAATTCGATACAACTCGTTGTGGAGGCTATAAAAAGTGCGACACGTTCGAACCTAACGCCTTTATTCATATTTTTTTAAATTTAAGACGAAACCAGAATTACAGATTAGGAAAACTTTCTTTCTTTTTACTTCCAAACCGGTGTAGTTTTTTACAAAGACATTATTAGAGAAGTCTTTTAGATGTGGCATTTAATCTGGTAATCCTCCTATATATTCTGAGTGCCAATCCATATTTTCATTTATTTCAGACTCTTTACCTAGAGGTGTTGGCTTCAAATAAACAACGAAATAAAAGAAGTACAACTTTAGATTGTCATGAAAATGATAATGAAATACGATGCTGTCGATATCCCCTAAAAATTAATTTTACTACTTTTGGATGGAATTTTATTGTTGCACCACAGCATTTTGATGCATATTTTTGCAATGGCGAATGTAATGTTGGTTATTTGGAGAAGTATACTCACACGCACATAACGTCTTTAACAGCTTCTGCAAAACCGTGCTGTTCGCCACAAAAACTTAGTCCTCTTACTCTACTATATTTTGACATGACTATGAAATTAATGTATAGCACAATTCCAAATATGTCTGTTGAAAAGTGTAGTTGTTCCTGAAGTGTCAACATGTAAAGATTTTTTGGTTTGGTAATAACGATATGTTTCTATATTGTTGTGTAGAAAGAAGGCTCTAATAACGCAGTGTTCGCCTAAACCAATCCGATAACAGACTACACCATGGAAAATATTATTTTTGAAATATATCAAACATTTCAGTGGAGTTCAATCAAACAATCTTTTGATGTTATCAAATCCAAATTATTTTTTTCTGTATGTTAATATAATGACTATATATAAGTATATTAGGAAGAACTATCGACCTTTCAATTGATGTCCATAATGTTGCTGTACGTTGTCAGATAACAGAGTTACAGCCTAGTATATATAGGGATCCCGCAATTTAAATTCTGTGTAATGCAACCATAATCACGCAAGATATAGCAGTTATAGTTCAATACTGACAACATTTTGCGAGAGGTAAGAGTTTTGGTCGACATTTGTGAGCGAAATTTACGAATTAATTTTTGATCCTTATTTTTAATTCTGTGATATATTTTCTTCAAATTACGAAAAACAAACTTGAAAAAGAGAAAAAAAGTAGCTGTATTTGGAAAGGAAAAAATGCAGAAATGTGTGATTTTGGTTATGTTGTCAAAGCATAGAGTTAGTAATAGAGTGATGACAATATGAAGTGTGCACGGAAAAAATTTTATGTTCAAAGGGAAAAAAGTAGAGCTGTGGAAATAAATTGAGGATCATGTTAGAAAATAACAAGAATACATAAAATAGAAGAAAATTATGTGATATTTGTGGCCATTTTGGAAAAAATAAGTTAATTTTAGTAAACCATAAGAAGAAGAAGAAGAAAAATGTTTCAATAATTTCAAAATAAAGTAAAATAAATGTAGAAATTTTTGTGATTTTTGAGACATTTAAGAAAAAAATAAATTATTTTTAGCGAAAGATTAGAAGACGAAGAAGAGAAAGAAAACATTTCAATAACTTGAACATAAAGTAAAAGAAATTGAGAACATTTTGTGATTTTTTTTGGTCGTTTAAGAAATTGCGAGTTAGTGAAACAGAAGAAGAAGAAAATTCTCAATAATTTCAACATAAAGTGAGAAAAATTGAGAAAATTATGTGATTTTTTGGAGTATTATGTGATTTTTTAATAAATAAGTAAAAGATGAAATATTTCTATGTGAGTTCATGAAATATAAGAAGAAGAAGAATTCTTCATAAGCAAATTTTTGAAAAAGAAATGTTTTAAATATAATTGTAAGAAAAATAGCAGTAAATATTAACAAAATTCAAACTAATTTAATGAAATTCTAAAAAAAAGGAAATTTTCATTATACATCTATAAAATTTTATAACAATTTTTAATAATTTCATCACAAAAATTTTTACTTGAAGGAAAAAATAAGTACATAACATCACAGTCAAAGATATTGTTGGCTTGGCATAGCATTGATGTGCGTTAGTTATATGAACAAACACACGCACACACAGACCGACGCTAGCGTATACACACATCAAGCAAGCAGCTACCCTAAAAATGAGAGTTGCCGATAGAACATGTATTGGTGGAAATAAAGGAACATTTTTGTGTATTGCGAAAAAGGATTGATCAGAGTTGCCGACGGTAAAACATTTTTGAAGGCAAAAGTGGAAAATTATTTGATGATGGAAAAAAATGTATGAAAATAAAATTAAATGGTCAGAGTTGCCGAAGGCAAAAGGGAATATTATTTGAAAAAAATTATGAAATGTGGAAAATAAAAGAAAAAATAAAATGCACTGAAAAAGTAATATGAAAGAAAATATTTTATGGCTTAGTTTTATTTTTAATATATTAAGGTAAGCTATATTTTTGGTATATTTTATTAATATTTTTTATGTTTTTGTAATTTTCAACAAGAAAATATCTCTCTTTAAATATTTTTTGTGGTCCTGAAAAGGACCGATTGTTTTCTTGTAAAAGAAAAAATCTCCAAATAGCGTCAAGAAAATATTTAACCGCCGAAACCGAACAAAGTACGACCTTGTCTCTTCAAAGCATAGACGACATCCATAGCAGTGATGGTTTTACGCTTAGCATGTTCGGTGTATGTGACGGCGTCACGAATAACGTTTTCCAAAAACACCTTTAGAACACCACGGGTTTCTTCGTAGATGAGGCCAGAGATACGTTTTACACCACCACGGCGAGCCAAACGTCTAATAGCTGCCTTGGATATTATCACGTAACACTTTACGGTGACGCTTAGCGCCACCTTTTCCCAAGCCTTTGCCACCTTTACCACGACCAGTCATTTTTTCACTTTTTTAATTCACTAAACACTTCACGAAAGCACAAGAACGAATGTTTTTTCGAAGGCCTTGCGGCTTCTATTTATACAAAAATTGGCCTGTTTGACTAACCAAGAGTCTTAATGGAATACACATGTATTTGTGTATGTGTTAGTACACATTTTAGGCGCGCACAGCTGTCTTTACTGGTTTACCCACCCCTAATCATAGCCGCATCTTCGAAATTTTCTATAAATACCGCTATATGGACGGCAGGCACAGTCATCTCATTCGGTATTGTGATCTTGTGAAGTGAACACCTAACTGTGAAGTGACTAAGTGGAAAAACAGTGGTGAAAAATACCAAGTGACTTTTATTTCAAAAAAGATTTGAAAACAAAATTTTATCTCAGACGCTAAAAGCGTAAAAGCTGATAATTTCCTTGTGGTTAAGTGCTAAGTGTGAGAACCGCATAGTAGTCGGTCAATCTCTTTCTTGGTTTAATATATACAAGAAGACTGAAACGAGTGGTGGTTGTTTCTTACAGCCATTCAGCATCGCTGGCGGGCAGAACCAAAGCCGCTAGCAGTTGAAAGCCAATGCCTTTACATTCTGACGGCGGCAAAAATTATGAAGATGGTGATATAAATGTAAATGCCACATTGTATACGGATATACCAGCTTTACCAAAACTGGCAAGTGAAAACCGACGCATTTTATCTGCCACGACCAAAAAAAAATTAGTCTGGCATCTCTGCTTGTGTGAGTTAACACATAATATGTTGTTTTACCTAATAAAACTAAAGCTCAGCAACAATAAAGTTGCATACTCTGTTAAACTCAATTCCAATTAAACTACATTGCAGACATTCATCTGCCCCAAATATTAAATTCCAATTAATTATTTTAATAAATCAGAAAATACACTTCCGTTGCAAAAGCACATTGCAGACATTCATCTGCCCCAAATATTAAATTCCAATTAATTATTTTAATAAATCAGAAAATACACTTCCGTTTCAAAAGCAGCCAACTCAATGAAACTGCTTCGCAGACATTTCGTCTGTCCGATTTCAATAAACCCAAGAAATGCAATTTCCGGTCAACCAATGCAACGCTCGACGCGTGCAGACAAATTTAATAGAATTTGGTAACAACAAATTATTAAAAGCTAAGTGACATGATTTCATGGAAAATCATAATGTCAAATAAGCAAATATTTGTAATCAAGTTTATGATTGTAACACAACATTAACTTCACTCTTTTACCAACTGTCAGTGAATAAAGTCGTCTTAAATCAACAAACGGGTTTTTTAATTCGGGAGCGGCGAAACTTTTGATAAGTGTTACTTAAGTTCAATTTTGATAATTGAACTCCGGGTTTAAAAGGGTCCGCGGTCCTTTTTCGACAAAGTAACGCGTACAAGATCTAGAAGATCTTAATTAGGATCTAGACGATCTTAATTTTTTTTCAGACCTAAGCTCTCGTAGGTCTAACTGGCGCCCGAGCAAAATTAAAAAAAAAAAGTGTGAAGAAAGAGTCCCCCGAGTACTTAAGGAAAGGGACGCGTTGAACGCAAGCCGCTTCACCAGTGAAAATAAATGATAGTGAACATTAAAAAGAAAATATCTAATAATTAGAAAAAAACTTTGAAAAAGCAAAACCTTCACTAAAAAGTACAAAAAGTGCAAAAAAAAGTGAACACTAAAAAAAACATCTAATAAATAAACACATTGAAAAAAAAGCAAAACCTTTATTAAAAAGTAAAAATAAAAAAAAGTGCAAAAAAGTAAATGTTTTAAAGAACAAAAACATTGAAAACAAAAACCTAAACTAAAAAGTAAAAGGTGTGAAAAGTGGAAACAAATCTAAAGTGCCACAATAATCGAAATATTAAAAAAGCCGAGACATTGAAGCGAGGCAGTGCCACAATAAGCCAACTATTAAAAAGTGAAAAGAAATCTAATAAGCCGAGATATTAAAACGAGGCAGTGCCACAATAAGCCAAATATTGAAGGAAGGGAAGAAATCTAAGAAGCCGAGATATTGAAGCGAAACCCACTATATACCCACAGTCCCAAGATGACAACTTTGCTGTTATTATCGTAAGATATAATTACTATTTACAATAATAGATATAGAGATAGAAACCATATATATTTGAATTAATACAATCTCAAGTCCTCTCTGAAAAAATAAGAAAAAGAAAATAGACGATTCATCTTAAAATAAACAAAAAAATCTCTGTGAAATATCCTAAATTTGTACTTGGCAAAATTAGCTTCTTATTAAGATGGCAAATCCCAATAATTTAGTGCGACCACCCATCCTAAATGTCCCCCCCCCCCCCCAAATCCTTCACATCCCCCAACACAACCTAACAGGAACGAAGGACAAATAAACTTGACAGACCTTAAAAATCTTATTCTCGAAATTGTTAATAACCAGATACAGGCTGCGTTAAACCCGCACGCCATTCATACAAGCACGGAAGACCAATCTATCGACGCGGAACATTTAGGCAATATAGGAGATTTAGACAAAATCCCTGACATTGTTAAATGTCTAAGGGAATTCTCGGGAAAACCAGGAGAGTTCAACTCCTGGAGAAAAAGTGTGGAAAGAATTTTAAAAATCTATGAAAATCTGAAAGGTACTCCGAAATACTATGGTATTTTGAACGTAATTAGGAATACAATTGTAGGTAATGCAGACATAGCACTAGAGTCGTACAACACTCCTTTAGATTGGCCAGCAATTTCCAAGTGCCTTACCTTACACTACGCCGACAAACGAGATGTATCAACGTTAGAATACCAAATGACAGGTCTAATTCTAAGGAAACTCAACGGTTCAAGAATTTTATCAGGCAGTTTATTCCCATTTATCTTTGATACTAAACAAACTAGGAGGATTAGAGGCTGGAAATGATGCTCTAAGTCTACTAACACAAACTTATCGAAACAAAGCCCTCGATACATTTGTAAGAGGATTAAATGGGGATCTACCAAGATTGCTAGGAATGAGAGAACCTGCGGATTTACCCCAGGCTCTTCATTTGTGCCTCAAACTGGAAAACCAGAAATTCCGCACTAATCATGCCCAAAATCAAAATATTCAGCCAATTAAAAAAAGCCATCATTAAACATCTCCGACCCAGAAATATAATTTTCAAAAGAACAAACAAGAGTTCCACCCAAGCATAGCCTACATACCTAACCCACATAATCTTCCTAAAATGAACAATAATTACAATATTGGTACACCAAGTTTCGGCCACCCGAAACAGCCTCCACCACGCCCAACGGCACCAAAGCCAGCGGAACCAATGGATGTCGATCGTAGTATTCGTTCACAGCAAATCAATTATTCAAATAGACCACATCAACATCAATTCCTAGGTAAAAGACCCCCTAATCCATCGTCAAACCATAACGTTAGTCCACCGAAGGCACAACGAACATTCCATATAAATACAGATACACCAGATACGTTCGAGCCCGACAACATTAGTTATGAGGATTATTTTACAGAACAAGAAACGTCACAAAATTACGACCAAGATCAGGAAAACTATTCCTATGACCCTTATTCTGAAAGTAATATACCAGACAATGAAACAGATTTGGAGCTTGATGACATTCATTTTTTAGAATGACAAGCTCTTCGCTTCCATATTTTGAATGTCGAACGGAGAGCGGAAAAATCTTAAAAATTTTAATTGACACAGGATCTAGTAAAAATTACATCCAACCGGACTTAGTAAAAAAAATAATCCCAAACAAAATTCCGTTTTTCGCAAAATCTGTAGCAGGCGATGTAAAAATTATATCACACACGTACATAAACCTTTTCAAATTAGATGATAAACTTAAATTCTACTTAATGCCTAGTCTAAAATCTTTCCATGGCATTCTAGGTAATGACAGTCTAAAAGCCTTAGACGCAGTCATTTACACAAATAAAAATTATATGATCGTTCGCCAGCATACCAAGGTTCGACTTAAACAACATGTTAGCCAAAGTGTAAATGCTATAAAATTACTTGACGACCATATGAACCCTAGGCAAATGGAAGCCATGAATCTCTTAATAGATAAATTCTCTAAGCTCTTCGCAAAGCCAGACGAGAAATTAACCTACACAACTAAGGTAGTTGGAGAGATCCGTACATCAAATGATTCTCCAGTGTATACCAAATTTTACCCTTATCCGGCTTCATTAAAACGTGAAGTCGAGATGCAAGTGGAAAAGTTACTAAACGATGGAATCATACAACCATCAAGATCACCATACAATTCACCTGTATGGATAGTTGATAAAAAGCCTGACTCCCAAGGGAATAAACAATACAGGATGGTAATAGACTATAGGAAACTAAATTCTGTCACAATCTCAGATAGATATCCGATTCCTGAAATATCCGATATTTTAGGGAAGTTAGGAAATAGCAAATTCTTTTCTGTGTTGGATTTAAAAAGCGGCTTCCATCAAATTCCGTTAAAAGACTCTGATGTGGAAAAAACTGCATTTTCTATTAATAATGGCAAATACGAGTTCACTCGCTTACCATTTGGTTTAAAAAATGCCCCGTCGATATTTCAACGAGCTCTCGATGATATTCTCCGCGAACATATAGGGAGAATATGCTACGTATATATCGATGACATAGTTATATACAGCAAATCCGAAGAGGACCATGTTCGTGATATTCATAATGTTTTCAAAACATTAGAAGAAGCAAATATGAAAGTCCAATTGGACAAGTGTCATTTTTTTAAACAAGAAGTGGAATTTCTCGGATTTATAATATCCGAGGCAGGTATAAAAACAAACCCAAAAAAAGTTGAAGCCATTGCAAACTTTCCCCAACCCAGAACTATTAAAGAACTTCGATCCTTCTTCTCTACTATCAAGAGATACGTTGTTGTACTACCCAAATTATGACAATCCCTTCGAGCTAACAACTGATGCGTCAGATTATGCTCTCGGAGCAGTTTTGTCTCAAGGAGACAAGCCCATTACCTTTATATCAAGAACTCTGCATAAGGCAGAAGAGCATTACGCGGCGAACGAAAAGGAAATGCTTGCTATCGTCTGGGCCCTTGACAGTCTTAGGAATTTTTTATATGGAACAGCAAAAGTAAAAATATACACAGACCACCAGCCACTCACCTACGCTCTCAGTAATAAAAATAATAATAACAAGATGAAGCGATGGAAAGCCATATTGGAAGAATACGACTACGAGCTTTTTTATAAACCAGGAAAAAGTAACGTAGTGGCAGATGCCCTATCCAGAGTGCCTGAAGTATCGCAAGTTAATTCTATGTCGGAAATGACACATAGTGACGATAGTTCCTCACATAACCTTATTTATAGTGTCGAAGCACCAATAAACGTTTTTAAGAATCAGATAATCTTTGACCCTAGTGCAACAAACTCCTATCAGTTCGATATAGTATTCCCAACCATCCACAGGCATATACTTCCAGGAATAGATTATACCCCTGATTAATCCAAATTCTGAAAAATTACTTAAATCAATGGCATCAAAGCACCCGAGACATTAATGGGAAAAATTCAAGAAATTTTCCCACAGCACTTTGCAAAATACCGCATTAGATTTACGAACCTCCAAGTTGAAGATATTAAAGATAGTAACCAACAGGATGAAATAATTATAAGCACACACAAAAGAGCTCATAGAAATGCCAGAGAAAATAAAATACAGATTCTCGAAAAATATTATTTTCCCAGTATGAACAATAAAATTAACAAGATCGTAAAGCAATGTACTGTTTGCAAAGAAAACAAATACGACAGGCATCCACCGAAGCCTGAACTAAGGGAAACACCAATACCTTCATATCCTGGAGAAATCCTTCACATTGATATTTTCAAAACGGAGAATAAACTTGTCCTCACAGCATTGGATAAATTTTTAAAATACGCGCAGGGTAGAATTATTAAGTCAAGAGCCATTGAAGATATAAGAGAACCTTTACGAGAATTAGTATATTTATTCGGTGTTCCAAAAATTATAGTTTTTGACAATGAGAAATCCTTTAATTCGGCATCAATAATTTTTATGTTACAAGACCAATTGGAAATAGAAATCCACAAAGCTCCACCATACGCGAGTGTCGTAAACGGTCAGGTTGAGCGATTTCACTCAACCCTAGCTGAAATTATGCGTTGCCTTCGAACTGAACGGACATACCCTAAGTTTCTTGAACTATTGGACAGAGCAATTTACGAATACAATTATACTATACATAGCACAACAGGACAAAGACCACTCGAGGTATTTTTCGGACGACGAGTTAGCATAAACCCCGAAATGTATGATAAAGCACGACAAGATAATATCCAAAGATTACGAGACAAACAGGTAGCTGACCTTAAAACCCATAATAAAAATCGGGAACCAATCAAACCATTTGACCCAGGTGACGAAATTTATGTAAAAATCCATAAGCGTCTAGGGACCAAATTGTCTCCAAGATTTAAAAAAGAGATAGTAAAAGAAAACCATTCTACAACTATTCTTACAGAATCAGGAAAAGTAGTACATAAAAGCAACATTAAAAACTGAGACCTTCTTTATATTTCTTTTTACAGAACCCTAGCATTTCTTTGCACCTCTTCAGAAATCAACATGCATGTTTTTAAATTCACACAGTCATATCTTGTACCAATTCACAATGGTCCAGCTAAAGTACAGGATGGAACATTTAACATTATCCACATCATAGACATAGACAGATACAGGAACCTCGTTAATGACATACAATGGAAAATAACACAAGCCATACCTAAATCCAATCCTTTTTTCCCACTCCTTACGCACGAAATATCACAAATACACGGTATCCTCGAATCCATAGAGCCAGTAGAAGCATACAGGAAAAAAAGAGCCATTAATATGATAGGCACAGCCTGGAAATATATCGCGGGATCTCCAGATCACGACGATTTTGAATTGATTAAAAATGATTTAGACCAAACAATCCGAAATAATAATCAACAAATAATCATAAATGATATTTTCACAGAGAGATTACAAAACCTTACCCAAATTACAAATCAAATATCAAAAGTAGTAAAACAAGATACTAACTATGTAAATGAAGCTGCACTCAGCATGCAGATAAAACTTAGATTCACAAAAGAAGAACTAACTAATATTAAATTCGCAATGCAATGGGCAAAACAAAATATTGTAAACTCATTTTTGTTAAATAAAGAAGAAATGAAAATTGCATTCGAAAAAATAAAAGAAGATAACATTATTATTACATCAATAGAAGAAGCCCTAGAATTTGCAAAAATTAAAGTATTGTACAATCAGAAAAAACTTTTATATATATTGTAATCCCTCTAACTAGCAAAGAAATATTCCATAATTTTTTAATCAGACCTGTAAAAAGAAATAATAGAATTATAAGTACTAAGTTTAATGAAATTATAAAAAATAATAACAGTATATTTGGCGTAAAAAGCAAATGCGTTGTAACAAAACATGTAAAATTTTGTCAAAATGACCAATTGGTAAATATTTCCAACGATACTTGCATCCCACCGTTACTACACGGATCGAATTCATCCTGTCCAATAACTAACGCGTATCATATTCCTCCGATAGAAAATATTTCCACCCGGTGTCATTTTTCTTAATGATTTCAGTGGAACAGTAAATAACAAGACTTTAAATGGAACATTTTTGATAGAATTCCACAATGCAACGTTACGCATTAATGACAAATTGTACAAAAATTTAGAAGCTCCATTATCAAGAATTAATCCACCAGCAATACAACAAACGCCTGTCGAAGATGAATTTATAAATCTTTTATCATTGGAAATGTTAAACCATTTGCATATTAATAATACTAAGTCCATCCATGAACTCAAGTCAGAAGCAGTTGTTACCAAATATACAATTTTCTCTCTATTTTCAATTTTTGCTATATGTCTATTGATAACTGGGTTTTTCATGAAAAAACGACAAAACGTAGTCTTTCATACAATTGCCCCTAGTCACGGGTTAACACAGATCCTCCCAATCACTCAAAACAAAGTTCAAGTACCAGGGCCACAAAAAGTGGATGACCTACCATATTTCTAACGATTGAGGACAATCGTTTTTAAAGGGGGAGGAGTTAACACATAATATGTTGTTTTACCTAATAAAACTAAAGCTCAGCAACAATAAAGTTGCATACTCTGTTAAACTCAATTCCAATTAAACTACATTGCAGACATTCATCTGCCCCAAATATTAAATTCCAATTAATTATTTTAATAAATCAGAAAATACACTTCCGTTGCAAAAGCACATTGCAGACATTCATCTGCCCCAGATATTAAATTCCAATTAATTATTTTAATAAATCAGAAAATACACTTCCGTTGCAAAAGCAGCCAACTCAATGAAACTGCTTCGCAGACATTTCGTCTGTCCGATTTCAATAAACCCAAAAAATGCAATTTCCGGTCAACCAATGCAACGCTCGACGCGTGCAGACAAATTTAATAGAATTTGGTAACAACAAATTATTAAAAGCTAAGTGACAGGAAAATCATAATGTCAAATAAGCAGATATTTGTAATCTAGTTTATGATTGTAACACAACATTAACTTCACTCTTTTACCAACTGTCAGTGAATAAAGTCGTCTTAAATCAACAAACGGTTTTTTTAATTCGGGAGCGGCGAAACTTTTGATAAGTGTCACTTAAGTTCAATTTTGATAATTGAACTCCGGGTTTAAAAGGGTCCGCGGTCCTTTTTCGACAAAGTAACGCGTACAAGATCTAGAAGATCTTAATTAGGATCTAGACGATCTTAATTTTTTTTCAGACCTAAGCTCTCGTAGGTCTAACTTGTGCAAGTGTTTTTGGCGAGCTCTTATATCGATTTAAAAAATAATTAATTTCAATAGTTTTTCGGTGTTTAATAAAGTGTTAATAGTGATAATTATACTAATCATTTGTTACTTCATCGAATTTCTGTGAAATATTTTAAAATCAGTGCTTTTCATTACTCTATATTCTATACTCTATATTTGTAGTGCTTTGTGTTTACTTCTGTCGTTCTGACATTTCATTCTTTTGTTTTATTTTTCCTTCTTTTTGATAGATTTTCTTTATTGAAACCATTCATAGCATACTTTTAGGCCGTAATATTAATTTTCAGTGCTTTTCAAACTATAATTATTAACCTATATATACCGTAGCATACTTTCAGGCATATTATTAATTATCACCATGGCTTGTTTATATAGGGAATGCAGTATTAGAAATTTTTCTGAGAGATTGATTACCTGTTGGATATGTGATAACCATGCCCATTTTAAATGTGCTGGGTTTAATGGTAAACAATTTGATTATATTACTGATAGATCCATGGGATTACGTTGGTCGTGCCCTGACTGTAGAGATAAAGAAATAAATTTCGTTCGTCTTTTTAAAGAAACTAAATTAGAAGTCTTTAAATTAAAAAAGAAATTCAATCCCCTTTTTAACAATTTGGAAAAAATAGAAAAAATGTTAAATAGTTTTGATTACTCGGTTGATTCTCCGAAAAGGAAAAAATCATCAGCCAGTAATACCATTTCCACCTCTGAAAATCTGATTGCTTTAAATTCCCCGATTGCTACTTCAGCTCCTCCTATCACTCCAATTGCCCAGTCATCTGAAAACTCATCAGTAGCTAGCACTCTTCCTGAGTCTTCTTCATCCTTGGCTCTTATTCCTACCAATAAAACAAATACCATTATTCCTGTCATCAATAAACCTATAACCAATTTACCTACTCCAGCTGAGAGTCCTTCTCCAGCTGAGTACCTTCTGTTGTTATCCATGAGCCTTCAGCTCCAGAACCTCCATCGTTACCCTTAGATCAACTAATTGTAGTTGCGCCGCGGAAAACTGTTTTTGTATCCCGACTACATCCTGATACTTCAACTGATCATATTCGTAATTATGTCAAATCTGGAATTAATATTTCAAATGATAATGATTTAAAGGTATTTAAATTTAATCCGCCTCAACCAAGAGATATTTCATCTTTTAGGATCGTGGTTCCAAATGATTTATTCCTTACCATAGTTGATAGCGAGTTTATGCCCGAGGGACTTACAGTGAAAGAATTCATCTACAAGGAAAGATCTACTCCGATAAATCCGATTGTTCTTCCAAAAAACTAGAGTCATTGCCATTTTTATATCAAAATGATAGAGGTTTGAAAACTAAACTCAGTAGCTTATATTTAAAAAGTTTTTATTCTGATTATAAAGTCGTAGTGTTTACTGAAACATTGTTAAAGCCTGAAATAAGTGATACTGAAATCTTTTGCGAAAATTTTCAAGTTTATAGGAAAGATAGATTAAACAAGGTTGGTGGTGGTTTTTTAATTGCAGTTCACAATTCTATTTCATCTGAATTAGTTGTAATACCAGTGACAACTTATGATGAGTTTCTTTGTGTAAAACTGAATTACCTTGGGAATATAATCTTTGTAACTGTTTCTTATATTGCACCAACCTCGGGCAATGACATTTATCTAAGACATGCCAATTTAATTCAAAGTGTTTCTTCTTAAATGTCTGCTACCTCCGAATTAATTTGTATGGGTGATTTTAATGTTCCTCATATCTCATGGGTCCCTGGGGACAATAGAATAGATTTTATACCTGCAACTATCAATGGAATTGACGATTTTTGTGATTTAATTTTTAGTCAATGTCTTTACCAAGTTAACAATGTTTTAAACATAAAGGATCGGGCTTTAGATCTAGTCTATTCATCTACACTCAATGTTGCATTGAATAGATGTCTACCTATCGTATTGCCAGAAGATGTTTACCATCCTACAATTTCAGTTAACCTACAACTACAAATTTCTAGGCCGACCCCTAGGTCTAAGAAAAATATTAATCCTAAATTTAATTTTGGAAAAACAGATATTAATCGGCTAAAATCAATTTTATTAAGTACAAGATTTGTTATTAATGATACAATAGATTTAAGCGTTTGTAATTTCTATAATCAACTTAACTCTGCCTTCGCTTAAACAACTCCATATATAACAAAAGTTTCTGATCATGGCCCTCCTTGGTTCACATCGACGTTAAGGAGGTTGCGTAACGTAAAAAGCAGATGCTTCAAAAAATTTAAAAAAAAATAACTCCACATTGAATTACTCTAGCTATATTGTAGCCCGAAATAAATATAATTCTGCCAATTCTTATTTTTATCTGCATTATCTTGATAAAATGAGTAGGAATTTTAAAAATAAACCGAAAAGCTTCTTTAAATTTGTTAATACTAAAAGAAAGGCTAATAATTTCCCAAGCTGTATGAAATTTGGTAGCAGAGAATCTTCGGATGAATCCGAAATCTCTAATATGTTTGCCGACTTCTTTTACTCTTCCTACTCTTCTAAAATTCTAAATGAACAATATAACTATAGTATTGACAAGCTGAATCATCTACCTCATATTGTATTGTCTGAAGATGAAGTCCTTGTAGGCTTAAAGTCGCTTCGTTCTTCAAACATACCCGGTCCAGATGGAGTTCCTACTTATATTCTTAAATCTTGCTCTAATGAAATTTATCAACCTCTTACAAAAATCTATAGTTATTCCTTAAATAAGTGTTACTTTCCAACTTTCTGGAGATCTAGCTTCATTATTCCACTACACAAATCTGGTAATAGATGCTTTGTTGAAAATTATAGGTGCATAGCAAAACTTAGTGCTATCCCAAAACTTTTTGAACTTTTAGTTTCTCGAAGACTATCTCACTTTGTTAAATCTATAATTTCACCTTTTCTGCATGGATTTATGAAAGGCAGATCTACAATTACTAATCTCATGGAGTTTGTAACTCATGTCTATAAAGGGTTTTCTTATAAACAACAGACAGACGTTATTTATACCGATTTTAGTAAAGCCTTTGATACCGTAGTGCATAAACATTTGCTTTATAAACTTGATATCATGGGATTTCCACAATCTTTATTGAATTGGATTTCCTCTTATTTAAGAGGACGCACCCAAAAAAGTTTTATTTAACGAGTTATTTTCCAAGGACCTGTTCGTTTCTTCCGGTGTGCCGCAAGGTAGCCACCTGGGCCCACTTTTATTTGTACTATATATTAGCGATCTTCCTTCAGCTATACGTTACTACAAAATGTTAATGTATGCTGATGATGTAAAGCTATTCTTTCAACTGAATACATTAAGTAATTCAATATATCTGTATGAGAATGGCTAGCTGGAGCCAGAGCAATAAAACAACACAAAAAAGTTTCTTTTAAAAATATAAATTTTCACTGGGGCAACTTTATTTACACATAATTATAATTAAATATAATTAGGAAATTATTCTGCTCCCGATGGGAAACTTAAACTATCAATTAAAATATAAAAATTAATTTAATTAATATAAAGGGATTTCTTTAATCGCGATTTAGGCTACTCTGTATGAGAAAGGTTTAAATTTGTTTATGTTATTGCAGCAAGGCAGAATTAAAAGAAATATTGCAGCTAGGCAGAGAATAGTAACAGGACTGACATTAGAATAATAATAGAAATCATAACAATTCATCATCGATAATACATACTGTCTCTGCTTGCGCTATTACCTCTGTTACATAGTCGCTGGTTGGTTTAGTTGGTAAACAGAGAAACCAACGACAGTAAATAAAAGCGACAACAACAATAGAGGATAGCCCAACAGAGGCAGTAAGTAAATAAAGATCATTGTCCGCTTGAAACATATACAAAATTTGGCCTTGAAAGAATGCGACAGAAAAGGGAATAGAAAAATTCTGCATTAGTAAGAAATTAGGTATGCCCGTTGAGATAATTGAAACAATTGTGGGGACAAATAATAATTAATGGGCAAATGCTATAATTATTATCTAAACGAAAGATAATTATCAATGAAATAAATAATAATGTTAATAAGTGGGACATAATACTATTGAAATAAATAATAATAAAATTTAATGAAAATAAATAAAATAAATAATGACTGTTGCTCCAACATTCGCCCGCACAAAGAACAACTGTTCTTGACCAAGGTGTCGTTGAAATGATGAGGGGTTTTATTTGGTTTCTGAGATAACCTAGCTGTGCATCTGCTCACAGCAACTCTCATCTTCATCTTGTGGGGAATTAAAAACATCTTGAATAGGTGACAGAGCGACCTTTGAGGCAGGACGTTTTGCCGTTAGACTTCAGGGACATGACTCGAAATCTTCCGTCAGCACCAGGATGGACTTCTGTAATTCGGGCAAGTGACCATTCACCTGGAGGAAGCCATACGTCGAAGGTGATACATTGTCGTTTGAGCTTTGTAGCCTTATTGTGGGCAGATGTGATCCAGAGCCGCCTTGTGACATATGTCTGCGTCTGGATTAGACCACCATGTAATGTCTTCTCAGGTGTATCTGCATATATTAAAAGATATAGAGGAGTATGTTTGAATAATAGCATAGGATGTTTAAAATCATAATTAAACTTAGCTTTTTTGAGTCTGCCACCAACACGCAAGAGGCCACCATCTTCCAGAAAGAGACAAAGCTGTGCAATTCTGCTAATGGAATGAATGCTTCTTCCTTTCTTCATGTGTTGTATCTCTTCAGGGAAATCTACTTCTTGAGACATCAGAATGGCTCTTTGTAGCGCCTTTTTCAGTTCCGTCGCTCGGTAAAAGCAAGGAAAACGGATTTTAGAACCAGGTTTGTGTTGAAGAAAACGCAAGATATATGCCATGACTCGAGCCAATCTGGTTAGAGATGAGTATTTAGTTAACAATTCTGGATAATCCGAGACCGTAGTAAAATTGAGAGTCAGAGATGATTTCCTTATTTCCATATTTGTTTTATATGAGTTGTCTGGCAGCTTGGGCCAGAGATGTTGAAGTTGAGAGAGCCAAAGAGAACCCGACTACCAGAGGGAACGTTGAACTAATTCAGCAGACGAAATGCCATGGGAAGCGCCGTTAGCAGGGTTGTCATGAGTTGACAAATAGTGCCATTGGGATATGTTGGGATGTCGTTGGACTTCATCCATTTCAATGAAAATTCTCCATCTGAAAGATTCTCCTCTGAGCCAGCATAAAACGGCAATGCGATCAGTCCAGTAATAGACATTAGAGATGTTTAGATTTAGCATCTGTTGTACTTTGTTCATAAGTTTTACAGGAAGTGGAGCTCCACACAGCTCCAAGTTTGGGACAGACAAGATCTTTAGCGGGGCAATTTTCGTTTTGTACTGCAGTAAATTTATTACACCTTCTCCGTTACCACTTAAAACTTTAATGTGCACTACTGCAGGAGTATGGGACATAATTTCTGGAGAGTTAGACGTCCATTTGCGTAACTTCAATCCTCCAGCAGAGAGAAGTTGAGCCAATTGTTTCTGTATAAATATTGCTGTTGAGTCAGCGCCGGAATGAATGCCATCAACAGTCGTATCAGTTCTGAGGATCTTACATGCTTCAGGGTAAGTTTCATCTTCCGCCTGTTGAAAAAGAACGTCAATTGAAAGATACGGAGCCAAGGAAGTGCCATAGGTCACAGTATGACGTTTGTCGACGCAACTATCCGAATCAGAATTTCGCCATAATATTTGCTGATGGTGTTGATGACTGTCTACAACTGGTATTTGGTGGAACATTTTCTCGCGATCGGAGCTGAAACCAATTTTAAATCGACGCCATCGATTGATTATAGCCGGAAGGTCATCTTGCAACGCAGGGCCATGGAAAAGTTCATCATTTAAAGACGAAGAAGGAAGTAGTCTACTCCTAGCGTCGAAACTTGATTCTCGAGCAACGCCATGATGAGGCAGAAAATAACCAGAGTGTTTAACGCATTGGGGATAGGGACCAATATTCACATTATGTTCGAAAGATTCATATTCATCCACAGACTTCCTATACTTTGAGGCAAAGTTTTGTTCTTCAGAGAATTTATTTTCGACTTGTTTTAATCGATTCAGAGCGCTGAAGTCACTGTGCCTGACAGCAGGTGGAGATTTACCGAGAATTTGCGACCTGACGGGTAAGGCGACGGAGTATCTTCCATCGAAGCCATGAGTATAATTTTTCTTGAAGAAGTCTTCACAAACTATTTCTTCACAAGTCAAATTGCGAGATTCTACAAGCTCTTCTTTTTCACAAAAAGCTCCGAGTTGTGTATCAAGCGAACACAAATTTATGTTGACTGAGTGAGCATACGAAATTTCAGACGTCGGACCAGAAACGATCCACCCAAAATGGGTAAGTTGGAGAAATATGCCTTTGTCGAATTTCTTTTGTTGCGGGAGTAAAATGTCTCCATATAAATCCCCACCAATCAATAGATCTATCGGATCATTTCTGCCGAAATCAGGATCAGCTAAGGAGAATTCTGCCAAGGAGGGCAATTTATTTCTGTCCACTGGACCAGTACAATAATTGTTAAGGGAGGGCATAACGTAAGCTTGACTTCTTAATTCAAAGCCAGCTTCGAATTGTGAGGCAAGATTGAATTTCACAAATTGTTTAACAACAACTGTTTCGGCACCTACGCCGGTGGTCCGAGCAATTGTTTTTTGTTTACGAAGGCGCAATAGCTGACAAGCACTTTCAGTCATCAAGGTTGCTTGGGCTCCTTGGTCCAGAATGGCCCTTAATGTGAAATTTCCAAATTAGCTTTTAACTATAACGCGAATAGTTGCCAACAACACCTGAGGCATAACAGTGGTACTCAACAGAGATAAATTGACGTTTGAATTCCCAGCAGAGGAAGGAGAAGCTACAGAATCATTACGGCTTTAAGAAGTATCGGAGACATGGGACCGATTTTGAGTTGTTTACTCATTATGTACAATAGTGTGATGAGCAAGTGTGCATAATTTGCAACGACTTGAAGATTTACAATCCCTTGAGAAATGGCCAAAGTTCAGACAGTTACGACAGATTTTCTTAGAGTTAATGAACTCGCGCTTAGAGGCAGAGGGCATAGCAGCAAACTTAAAACATTTGTAGAGAAAATGCCGTTTCCCACAACTGGGACAATTATCGTCGTTAACGACCGCCATATTTACTCGACGATTTTGAGTCATTCTGTTTTTGTATCCCGACTACATTCTGATACTTCAACTGATCATATTCGTAATTATGTCAAATCTGGAATTAATATTTCAAATGATAATGATTTAAAGGTATTTAAATTAAATCCGCCTCAACCAAGAGTTATTTCATCTTTTAGGAACGTGGTTCCAAATTACAATAGTTGATAGCGAGTTTAGGCCCGAGGGACTTACAGTGAAAGAATTCATCTACAAGGAAAGATCTACTCCGATAAATCCGATTGTTCTTCCAAAAAACTAGAGTCATTGCCATTTTTACATCAAAATGTTAGAGGTTTGAAAACTAAACTCAGTAGCTTATATTTAAATAGTTTTTACTGTGATTATAATTATTACTCTAGCTATATTGTAGCCCGAAATAAATATAATTCTGCCAATTCTTATTTTTATCGGCATTATCTTGATAAAATGAGTAGGAATTTCAAAAATAACGCGAAAAGCTTCTTTAAATTTGTTAATTCTAAAAGAAAGGCTAATAATTTCCCAAGCTGTATGAAATTTGGTAGCAGAGAATCTTCGGATGAATCCGAAATCTCTAATATGTTTGCCGACTTCTTTTACTCTTCCTACTCTTCTAAAATTCTAAATGAACAATATAACTATAGTATTGACAAGCTGAATCATCTACCTCATATTGTATTGTCTGAAGATGAAGTCCTTGTAGGCTTAAAGTCGCTTCGTTCTTCAAACATACCCGGTCCAGGTGGAGTTCCTACTTATATTCTTAAATCTTGCGCTAATGAAATTTATCAACCTCTTACAAAAATCTATAATTATTCCTTAAATAATGGTTACTTTCCAACTTTCTGGAGATCTAGCTTCATTATTCCACTACACAAATCTGGTAATAGATGCTTTATTGAAAATTATAGGTGCATAGCAAAACTTAGTGCTATCCCAAAACTTTTTGAACTTTTAGTTTCTCGAAGACTATCTCACTTTGTTAAATCTATAATTTCACCTTTTCAGCATGGATTTATGAAAGGCAGATCTACAATTACTAATCTCATGGAGTTTGTAACTCATGTCTATAAAGGGTTTTCTTATAAACAACAGACAGACGTTATTTATACCGATTTTAGTAAAGCCTTTGATACCGTAGTGCATAAACATTTGCTTTATAAACTTGATATCATGGGATTTCCACAATCTTTATTGAATTGGATTTCTTCTTATTTAAGAGGACGCACCCAAAAAAGTTTTATTTAACGAGTCATTTTCCAAGGACCTGTTCGTTTCTTCCGGTATGCCGCAAGGTAGCCACGTGGGCCCACTTTTATTTGTACTATATATTAACGATCTTCCTTCAGCTATACGTTACTGCAAAATGTTAATGTATGCTGATGATGTAAAGCTATTGAATTCATTAAGTAATTCAATATATCTGTATGAGAATGGCTAGCTGTAGCCAGAGCAATAAAACAACACAAAAAAGTTTCTTTTAAAAATATAAATTGTCACTGGGGCAACTTTATTTACACATAATTATAATTAAATATAATTAGGAAATTATTGTGCTCCTGATGGGACACTTAAGCTATCAATTAAAATATAAAATTAATTTAATTAATATAAAGGGATTTCTTTAATCGCAATTTAGGCTACTCTGTATGAGCAAGGTTTAAATTTGTTTATGTTATTGCAGCAAGGCAGAATTAAAAGAAATATTGCAGCTAGGCAGAGAATCGTAACAAGACTGACATTAGAATAATAATATAAATCATAACAATGCATCATCGATCATACATACTGTCTCTGCTTGCGCTATTACCTCTGTTACATAGTCGCTGGTTGGTTTAGTTGGTTAACAGAGAAACCAACGACAGTAAATAAAAGCGACAACAACAATAGAGGATAGCCCAACAGAGGCAGTAAGTAAATAAAGATCATTGTCCGCTTGAAACATATACAAAATTTGGCCTTGAAGGAATGCGACAGAAAAAGGAATAGAAAAATTCTGCATTAGTAAGAAATTAGGTATGCCCGTTGAGATAATTTAAACAATTGTGGGGACAAATAATAATTAATGGGCAATTGCTATAATTATTATCTAAATGAAAGATAATTATCAATGAAATAAATAATAATGTTAATAAGTGTGACATAATACCATTGAAATAAATAATAATGAAATTTAATGAAAATAAATAAAATAAATAATGACTGTTGCTCCAACATTCGCCCGCACAAAGAACAACTGTTCTTGACCAAGGTGTCGTTGAAAAGATGAGGTGTTTTATTTGGTTTCTGAGATAACCTAGCTGTGCCTCTGCTCACAGCAACTCTCATCTTCATCTTGTGGGGAATTAAAAACATCTTGAATAGGTGACAGAGCGACCTTTGAGGCAGGACGTTTTGCCGTTAGACTTCAGGGACATGACTCGAAATCTTCCGTCAGCACCAGGATGGACTTCTGTAATTCGGGCAAGTGACCATTGACCTGGAGGAAGCCATACGTCGAAGGTGATACATTGTCGTTTGACCTTTGTAGCCAGATTGTGGGCAGATATGATCCAGAGCCGTCTTGTGACATATGCCTGCGTCTGGATTAGACCACCATGTAATGTCTTCTCAGATGTATCTGCAAATATTAAAAGATATAGAGGAGTATGTTTGAATAATAGCATAGGATGTTTAAAATCATAATTAAACTTACCTTTTTTGAGTCTGCCACCAACACGCAAGAGGCCACCATCTTCCAGAAAGAGACAAAGCTGTGCAATTCTGCTATTGGAATGAATGCTTCTTCCTTTCTTCATGTGTTGTATCTCCTCAGGGAAATCTACTTCTTGAGACATCAGAATGGTCCTTTGTAGCGCCTTTTTCCGTTCCGTCGCTCGGTGAAAGCAAGGAAAACGGATTTTAGAACCAGGTTTGTGTTGAAGAAAACGCAAGATATATGCCATGACTCGAGCCAATCTGGTTAGAGATGAGTATTTAGTTAACAATTCTGGATAATCCGAGACCGTAGTAAAATTGAGAGTCAGAGATGATTTCCTCATTTCCATATTTGTTTTATATGAGTTGTCTGGCAGCTTGGGCCAGAGATATAGAAGTTGAGAGAGCCAAAGAGAACCCGACCACCAGAGGCAACGTTGAACTAATTCAGCAGACGAAATGCCATGGGAAGCGCAGTTAGCAGGGTTGTCATGAGTTGACAAATAGTGCCATTGGGATATGTTGGGATGTCGTTGGACTTCATCCATTTCAATGAAAATTCTCCATCTGAAAGATTCTCCTCTGAGCCAGCATAAAACGGCAATGCGATCAGTCCAGTAATAGACATTAGAGATGTTTAGATTTAGCATCTGTTGTACTTTGTTCATAAGTTTTACAAGAAGTGGAGCTCCACACAGCTCCAAGTTTGGGACAGACAAGATCTTTAGCGGGGCAACTTTCGTTTTGTACGGCAGTAAATTTATTACACCTTCTCCGTTACCACTTAAAACTTTAATGTGCACTACTGCAGGAGTATGGGGCATAATTTCTGGAGAGTTAGACGTCCATTTGCGTAACTTCAATCCTCCAGCAGAGAGAAGTTGAGCCAATTGTTTCTGTATAAATATTGCTGCTGAGTCAGCGCCGGAATGAAAGCCATCAACAGTCGTATCAGTTCTGAGGATCTTACATGCTTCAGGGTAAGTTTCATCTTGATTCTCGAGCAACGCCATGATGAGGCAGAAAATAACCAGAGTGTTTAACGCATTGGGGATAGGGACCAATATTCACATTATGTTCGAAAGATTCATATTCATCCACAGACTTCCTATACTTTGAGGCAAAGTTTTGTTCTTCAGAGAATTTATTTTCGACTTGTTTTAATCGATTCAGAGCGCTGAAGTCACTGTGGCTGAAATCAGGTGGAGATTTACCGAGAATTTGCGACCTGACGGGTAAGGCATGAGTATAATTTTTCTCGAAGAAGTCTTCACAAACTATTTCTTCACAAGTCAAATTGCGAGATTCTACAAGCTCTTCTTTTTCACAAAAAGCTCCGAGTTGTGTATCAAGCGAACACAAATTTATGTTGACTGAGTGAGCATACGAAATTTTAGACGTCGGACCAGAAACGATCCACCCAAAATGGGTAAGTTGGAGAAATATGCCTTTGTCGAATTTCTCTTATTGCGGGAGTAAAATGTCTCCATATAAATCCCCACCAATCAGTAGATCTATCGGATCATTTCTGCCGAAATCAGGATCAACTAAGGAGAATTCTGCCAAGGAGGGCAATTTATTTCTGTCCACTGGACCAGTACAATAATTGTTAAGGGAGGGCATAACGTAAGCTTGACTTCTTAATTCAAAGCCAGCTTCGAATTGTGAGGCAAGATTGAATTTCACAAATTGTTTAACAACAACTGTTTCGGCACCTACGCCGGTGATCCGAGCAAATGTTTTTTGTTTACGAAGGCGCAATAGCTGACAAGCACTTTCAGTCATCAAGGTTGCTTGGGCTCCTTGGTCCAGAATGGCCCTTAATGTGAAATTTCCAAATTCGCTTTTAACTATAACGCGAATAGTTGCCAACAACACCTGAGGCATAACAGTGGTACTCAACAGAGATAAATTGACGTTTGAATTCCCAGCAGAGGAAGGAGAAGCTACAGAATCATTACGGCTTTCAGAAGTATCGGAGACATGGGACCGATTTTGAGTTGTGTACTCATTATGTACAATAGTGTGATGAGCAAGTGCATAATTTGCAACGACTTGAAGATTTACAATCCCTTGAGAAATGGCCAAAGTTCAGACAATTACGACAGATTTTCTTAGAGTTAATGAACTCGGGCTTAGAGGCAGAGGGCATAGCAGCAAACTTAAAACATTTGTAGAGTACTCATTGACAATGGCCAATGGTGTATCTCGGCATGAGTTTTTCAGAAAGTAGTACTTTTGCACATTCGATAAACTTTGGTTACTGTGCACTATGGAAACAAACATATCTCTGTACGAGATCTAATTTAAATAGTCACCAGAGAAAGTGGGAATGTCTATTTTTGGAAGGCGAACTTCGGGAAAATCGATTCGTTTCTTTGAGAATTAGAAACATGAAATGTGGAGTGGAAATTTGGAGAATTGGGAGGCCGATAGTCAGACATAGAGTCGAGTAATTTTCCTTTACCGCTGAGGTAAACTTTGAAAAACGAATAATGTACGTCCTCTTTAAAATACGTAACATCTTCAGAGTTAATAGATTTGTCACGAATTGCATCAAATAGTTGCTCATGATTGGCCTCAAAAGTTCTTTTAATGTCGTCGATCTCCTCGAGACAACTTTGGCACAAACCACGAGTTTTTTCGCCGTCGGGCAATTTATCGAAGTCTGAGAGAATTCGCTGAACACGTGCCAATAAAATCATCTGATCTTCTATTGGCCTTGAGTAATCCTCCATTTTGAATTTAGATTTCAAAATTGCTTAAAATTTCGTATCAATTTTTCCCAGATTGGGCAAATGTTCATAAATTTCGAATAAAGCTTATAAAAAATGTATTTTTATTTCTCACCAGCGAGGCAGATAAAAATATAATTTAGCATAGAAACGTTTTCACAAATTTGTTATAAAAATAATGGTTGTGTTAATTTCATCACTTGGTCCTTCCACAAAATTATTTATTATTAAGTACACAGTTTCAGTTAGGTTATTAATTATCTTTTTCCCGTACGTTTAGTTCTTTATTTTAAGTTTTGCTGATTTAGTTAACAGGAATTTCTCATTAAAACGTTTTATTTAAACTTTTGTAATAAATTTGTGGACCAACTGTATGTCCTAGCACAGAGGTAGACAAAAATGTTCACAATTGTTTTTATATTTCCCAGCATAGGGACAGATAACAATAATTAATAATTTTTTCCAGCACAGTATTGATTATTTAATTACAAAGTTTTTCCTCTTTATATGTCCCAGCACAGGGGCAGATGAAAACGTTCACAATTATTTTTATAAGATTTCCCAGCACAGGGGCAATTGTCTTATAATTTTTTTTCGCTTGAGTTCAGAAACTATTATAATATTTTGTTGACACACTGTATTGTTTTTCTCTTAATATTTCCCTGCACAGGGGTACATAAAAAAGTTCAAATTTTTTTTTTAATTTTCCCAGCACATGGACAGATTTCAATAAATAATATTTTTTCTCAGTTTAAGTTTAGAAATTATTTTAATATTTTGTTGGAACACTGTATTCTCCAATTTGTAATAAATACAATGTTCACAGTTGTGATGTAGATTAGATTTTATTGCATTATGAATTTTAGAGTAAGATAAATTTTTTAACTTTCACTTTTCTTCAAATCAATTATGCACAAAATGTTCACTGAATGTTATTTTTTTTTATTATTGGGAATAGTCACTGTTCTTTCTTTGTTCACTATTCCCGGGTTTCGGCACCATTTTAAAATTCGGGTTTCTAGCTGGAGCCAGAGCAATAAAACAACACAAAAAAGTTTCTTTTAAAAATATAAATTGTCACTGGGGCAACTTTATTTACACATAATTATAATTAAATATAATTAGGAAATTATTCTGCTCCTGATGGGACACTTAAGCTATCAATTAAAATATAAAATTAATTTAATTAATATAAAGGGATTTCTTTAATCGCAATTTAGGCTACTCTGTATGAGCAAGGTTTAAATTTGTTTATGTTATTGCAGCAAGGCAGAATTAAAAGAAATATTGCAGCTAGGCAGAGAATCGTAACAAGACTGGCATTAGAATAATAATAGAAATCATAATAATGCATCATCGATCATACATACTGTCTCTGCTTGCGCTACTACCTCTGTTACATAGTCGCTGGTTGGTTTAGTTGGTAAACAGAGAAACCAACGAGAGTAAATAAAAGCGACAACAACAAAAGAGGATAGCCCAACAGAGGCAGTAAGTAAATAAAGATCATTGTCCGCTTGAAACATAGATAAAATTTGGCCTTGAAAGAATGCGACAGAAAATGGAATAGAAAAATTCTGCATTAGTAAGAAATTAGGTATGCCCGTTGAGATAATTTAAACAATTGTGGGGACAAATAATAATTAATGGGCAAATGCTATAATTATTATCTAAATGAAAGATAATTATCAATGAAATAAATAATAATGTTAATAAGTGGGACATAATACTATTGAAATAAATAATAATGAAATTTAATGAAAATAAATAATGACTGTTGCTCCAACAATATCTACAATATGATCTGCACTCTCTTACTAATTGGTGTTACGCAAATAGGATGACTTTGAACCTCAAAAAGTGTAAAAAATGTTCCTTATCTAGATCACTTCCGTTTTTCTCCAATTATTATATTGGTTCACATCAATTGGAAAATGTTGACTCTTTCCTAGATCTAGATGTTTTATTAGATCATAAATTGCGCTTCAATTTGCACATTGATTCTTGTGTTAATAAAGCTAAATCGTTATTGGGTTTTATAAAAGGTTGGTCTAAAGAATTTGATGACCCATACGTTACGAAACGTTTGTTTGTTTGCCTCGTCCGCCCAGTTCTGGAATGTGGTTGCATTCTATGGAGCCCTTATTACAAATCATACTCTGATAAGATTGAGTCGGTTCAAATCCAAATTCTACTGTTTGCCTTGCGTGGTCTGCACTGGGACACGACCGCGCTACTCCCACCTTATGAAAGCCGTTTAATGTTAATGGATCTTCCTACTCTAGAAAAAAGAAGATTTGCACTCAGAGCGCTATTTTTTATTAAACTGTTACGCGGCTTAATTGACTGTCCGTACTTGATAGGAGAAATAAGATTTAATGTTCCTTCACGTATAACCCGTAATTTCTTGCCAATTAATTTGCCTACTGTGAAAACTAATTATGAAGGTAATAACCCATTACGTTCATTGTGTGATATATACAATAACATCTATAATACGATAACTTTAACTAAACCATTACATACTTTAAAAAAATTAATATTGCATTCATAATGTATAAACAAGCAGGTTGCCAATCCTCTTTAATGTAGTATTAACATTTTTAGTAACTTAGTCTAGAATCTATTGCTCTGTAAACTACTTGTGCCTGTTAAAAACCCTTCAGCTCAGCATATGTATATCTACAACTCCCTCTGCGGAACAGTAGAACACAGCTAATGAGCAGAAACTATTTTTAATTTATATCTATCACCCTCGTTCATTCTAAAAAATTGAGCAACGGCAAACTACATCTCCCTTAGCGGAACCAGTAGTATTCAGCCTAAAGAGCCTTTAATGTAAATACATATTAATTTCCCTAGTTAAATTATGTTGCTGTTCTAGTTTGTAATTAAATTTTTATATCGGCTGATATAATTTGTAGCCGGTAGTTTTATCCCCAACTAACCCGCCATTGACCGGTCCATGGTGTGTACGTGCTCCCTACGTAAGGGGAGGTGGCCCCCTCGGTCGGCAGGGGCGGGTGTGAGTGGCGTGGGAACGAACGAACAAAATCAAAAATGGCAGATAAAACTACAAATGCGGATGATAATTTTGCACCTGAGGATGCGAACAGCGACGGTGAATTGTCAACCTCATCCGTTGGGAAGCGCAAATATAAGAAGTCGGGCATGTTAACGACGGGGAAGCGACCTATAATTTTCTAAAACTGGAAGCTTTGATTCACCAACAACAAGCTACGATCGAGCGCCTTGAGCAAGAAAAAAATCAAATGGCAGCTGAATTATCTGCCTTTAAAAAATGCATAAGCACGGGTGGTGCTAATGCCCCAAAAATCATTGATTGGTCAACCGAGGCAAACATGGATCACGGTTGCTCTAATATTGAAGATGGTGCTACTGATTCAACAGCACCCATCAATGGATCAAACGAAAGGCTGATCCCAAACAACAACAATAACATCGACGTATCTTCAGAATGGATGGAAACGACGTCGAAGGAAAGTGCTAATAGCTTGAAAGACGATATAAGCTGCTTGAAAAATGCACTTGCAGAGACAACTCATAAGTTGACAATGGCAATTGGCCGGGAAAGCGCATTTTATCGTGTCATTGCCAAACTCCAAAATGAAATCGCCTCTTACGGTAGCAAACCACAAGAAGCGCCGGAAGATCTTTTGAAACAAGTGTTAACTGACAACTCTAAAATGCTCCCAGTTAACTATGAGCCGGTTACAACGCAGGGAAATAACCGTGCTGCCGAGGTAGCCGAAAACCTCGGTATTGCGACAGATGATTTACCGCAAAATATGAATGTGACTAACACGGTTTCGAAGGGCAAAATTCCGAAACCCACCGTAATCCCAACGAAAGTCCTTCCACAAAAGAAGATGAACAAATCAGTGACTCCCGACAATGGAGCCGCCAAAGCAGCTGTTGGTGGCAAGATGCCTCCCTCTCCTAATGAAAAGCCGTCTGCTGGTAAATCAATGCCAGCATTTACAGTTTATGATGTAAATTTAAAGGAGATTTCAGGAATCCTCAAGCAACATTATCGCATAGGTGAGTTTTCTTTAACTTATATCCGTTCGAATGTGTTGTCTCTTAAGGTGAGGGGTCTCCCAATTTATGAAAGTGTTAAAAAATTATTGTCCGACCGTGGGTACAAATTTCATACCCACACGCCCAGGTCTCTTCTGCCCCATATGTTGGTTATAAATAATCTCACCAGGGACTATACTGAGGGTGAAATTAAAGAATACTTAGAAACAAAACTTCCTTTCAAGGTCGAGTTTCTTGGTGCAGTCAGCGTCTCTGACAAAAAATGGCTGCTTAGAGTTTCTAAACAGTCTGACATCATTAGTCTGTATAAACTGAGAACTATTTTTGATGACATTAATATCACCAAAGACAAAGGGCGCGATATCACGCAATGCTTTAGCTGCCAGCGGTTCGGCCATGTTGCAAGTAATTGCACCATGCCGATCCGCTGCGTTAAATGCAGTGGTAACCATAGCCCTAAAAATTGTCAAATACCATCTAAAGGCCAAGAGATCACTGGACTCTTCCTCAGTGGATACTGTTAAAACTCCTGCACCTCCTTGCAGATGTGCCAACTGCGAAACCGAAGGTCACCCTGCTTGTGCTCGTGACTGTCCACGCCGTCAGGCGATTCTGAATAAGAAAGCTAAAGTTAAGGCTGATATTCAGAACAGAGCTGTAACTCGGTCACAAAGTCTTTCGTCTGTCCGAACAGATATTTCATTTGCTGCTACCATGGGTAATAATGCAGCTCCTATCCCTAGAACTTCGAGACCGGCGAGTTATCCTCCCGCGTCTGTCCCTATTCAACCGAACGCAGGATCTAATATTGTGCAATACTTCGGCACTGACTTCAACGCGAAATGTGAAAATGCTAAAACTTTTGACACGATCTTCAACGAGATCAAAGCTAAAGCCGGCCTAGATGCTGCATGTCCGCATGGCTTTTGTTTGTCGTCGGAAATGCGCAGCTTTAAGGTGGCATTCATCAATGTTAATTCGTTGTTCTCACTGGCGAGGCGACACTTCTTAAAAAATTTTGCCAAAGATAGGCGTCCTGATATCATACTAATCGCGGAGCATAAATTAAAACCAAATAATAATTTTAACCTGGAGGGTTATACTGGCTTTTTTCAATTTAGGGAGAGTGGTCGTGGGGATGGGACCGCGGTGTTAATTAAAGATAATTATCGCTGCGGTCGCATCTCCATCTCCACTGGGGGTATCGAGTCATGTATAGTAAGAGTTTGGAGGTCTGATGGCTCTTCTGTTGCTTTTGCGGCTCTATATTCCTGTCCTGCTGCCGAATTTCGGGTGGCTGATCTTCTGCACCTATTTAACTACATTCAGAAGGTGAGGTGTTTATTGGGGAAGACCTCAATGCGAAACACCCCTCATGGGGTGGATTAGAGACAAATCCAAGAGGTGCAGCCCTGGCTGCTTATCTTATCGATTGTCCTAACATTCAAATATTTTCTTCGAATGTTCCTACTAGGCCTAACGGCTCATCTGGTTCATTCATAGATGTTTTTCTGCGAACACCAGGTCTACCTCTGGTTGGTGGTGGTAACTTAGCCACTGCTTATGACTATGAGTCTGACCACAGATCCTTAGAAGTGGTGCTTGACATGGACGGTTTAGAAACGAGGGAAGTTGGGACGTTTCTTAACTTTGAAAAAATTAACATTAACCGTTACGCGATCGACGCGTCTGTTCCAAAACAGAACCTGCCTCCTAGAATTGCCTCCTAGAATTTTGGGCTTCATTCGGCAGCGCAGACGAATTTGTAGGACATTGAGATGAACACAAGATTCCTCTAGAGTTCCCACTTTAAGAGCTGACTTGCGGAATCTTGACCGTATAATAGAGGACTCTATTCAAATATTTGAGCGAGAGAGGTACCAGACCTTCCTCGAAGGAATCACTGTGGACAACAGAACCTTTGGACAGGTCAAAGCAGCCGCTGGCCTAAAATCAAGGGATCCTTTAGGGGAGCTAAAGGACTCAAATAATGAGCCCATTTATGACGATAGGTTAAAAGCTGAAGCTTTAGCCGACCATATGCAGGGTGCGCTGCAGTCTATGGACGGGCCGACCTTCCTTACCTCGGTTAACCGAGCTATCTAGGGAATGGACGATCGGTCTCCTTTGGAAAACTTTAGTGGCACATTTACTGCGGACGGTTCGTCTATTGAGAGCTTTAACAGGTGGGGGGAAGCCGGATTCGTCCGACCTAGCGATATTGGCGTGGCTCTCGCCCGCAGGCCTGCTAAAAAATCCAGTGGTCTGGACAAAATTCCCTGCTGGAAATATCATATTTGGATTCTTAGCTATCCTATTCAACCAGTGTCTAAATCTGGGTTACTTTCCATCAGCCTGGAAACAGGCTATGGTAGTGCCCATTCTCAAAAGAGGCTCTCCGCCCGATAAGTGCGGAAGTTATCGGCCAATTTCTATGCTCTCTGCTTTTGGCAAACTCTATGAGTCCTTCATTTTGAAACGTCTGACGGCTCTTGTCGAAGACAAGAGAATCCTCAAAGACTGTCAATTTGGTTTCAGGACGGGTCACTCGACGTCTCAAGCCCTTTCGGTCTTCTCATCCTATGTGGTGAGTGGATTTGATAGGAGGCGTGGAACGATCGCAGTGGCTCTAGACTTTGCCAGAGCATTCGACTCGGTATGGCACGACGGCATACTTTTTAAATTGAAAAGTTTTGGAGTTGACGCTCGAACATGCAGGCTAGTAGCAAGCTTTCTCCGGGGAAGAAGCTTTAAGTTAGTGCAGGGGTTCCCCAGGGATCTCTTCTGGGTCCCATGCTCTATAATATCTTCGTCAGCGACATGCCCGAACCCCCTGATGGAGGCTTGCAGCTACTGTATGCCGATGACGTCATCCTGGCCTTGTCTGGAGCGAAAGCTAGTGATGTTACTTCTCGCCTTAACGCCCACCTCGATATCCTTCAAGGATTCTGTTCCAAGTGGGGTCTCAGGCTGAACGTGGGCAAATGTTCAGCAATAGTGTTTAAGGGGAAATCTAAGGTGGTTTTCCCTAATTATAAATCCTACCGACCAGCTCTTTAAATCGGTGGTCAGGACGTGCAAGTGTTAGACAAAATCAGATACCTTGGCGTCATATTTGATGAACGGCTAGAGTTTGTCAGACATGTAGATTTCATCCTCAGTAGAGCCAAAAAATTTATTTTGCTTATCAGGGAGTTTTGCGTCACAATGGTGGCCTTGGCAATAACATCAAACTACTAATTTATAAGCAGGTTATAAGACCTATTATCTCCTACGCCTTTCCCACCTGGTTTGTAATCTCTTCAAGCCAGATGGAGAGGCTTAGGAGATGGGAAAGGTCAATACTTACCTACTGCCTTGGTATGGGCCCATACAAAACACCTGATGGTTTATTTAAAAGGCCTTCATGTCGGGCAGTTTATGACAGGGCAAACATGGAGAGGTTGGACAGGTTCCTGTTGAGGGGGGCCCTAAACTTTCTTGAGACTTCACGGAACGTCGACAATGCGCTCGTGCGAGGATTCCTGGAACATCCTGTGGATAGGGACTCTATAATGCTACGAAAACACCTCCCACCTGTAGCATTATTAAAAATTAACGAAGAAGGCTTATTGTATAACAACGAAAATAACCTAATGTTTTACCACAGACGGTTCAATACGATGAACACTACCGACACCGTATACATAACGTCCCAGAAGATCCTTGTAAATATTTGTAAATAGTAGCCTTAAGCTTTTAGTTTTAGTTCTTAGTTTTAGTACATCGTTTTTTAAGCATTTACTCGTGTTAATTTGCCCATTTGCAGTTAAGCTGCAGCTTAACTTTGTACTGGAGAAGGTGGCGATTGTCACATGTATACTTATATTTAATTAGCAGTAAGTCATGCTGTATAGTCTTAAGATGTAAATCAATAAAAAATGACCATAGCCAAAAAAGCAAAGGCAGACACAGTTATTACAGTGTTAACAGTGTTTGTGTGCATACCTCAGTGAAGTGAAAAAAAACTAAAGTGAAAAATGGCTCGTACTAAGCAAACTGCCCGTAAAACGACTGGTGGAAAGGCTCCTCGTAAGCAATAGGCCACTAAAGCCGCTCGTAAGAGCGCACCAGCCACCGGCGGCGTCAAGAAGCCTCATCGTTTCCGTCCTGGTACTGTTGCCTTGCGTGAAATCCGTCGTTACCAGAAGAGTACTGAATTGTTGATCCGCAAATTGCCTTTCCAACGTTTGGTTCGTGAAATTGCTCAAGATTTCAAAACTGATTTGCGTTTCCAGAGCTCTGTTGTTATGGCCTTGCAAGAAGCCAGTGAAGCATACTTGGTCGGCCTTTTCGAAGATACTAACTTGTGCGCCATCCACGCTAAACGTGTCATCATGCATAAAGATATTCAATTGGCCAGACGTATACGTGGAGAACGTGCTTAAATTCTTGAAGTTTTAAAAACACATTTTTTACAACAAAACAATCGGTCCTTTTCAGGACCACAAAAAATTTATAAAAAAGAGAT
Organism: Musca autumnalis; assembly: GCF_047663935.1. Classification (NCBI taxonomy): domain Eukaryota; kingdom Metazoa; phylum Arthropoda; class Insecta; order Diptera; family Muscidae; genus Musca; species Musca autumnalis. The sequence continues at coordinate 87,904 of NW_027411765.1, forward strand.
TATTTTTTCATCAAACTATTTATCATTTTTAAAATTTAAAATAAATATTTTTCTTTGTGTTTGTTTCTTTTTTTAGATTGATTTTAGGAATACTTAAAAATTATCTAGTATGAGTCATATTTAACGGCGTCAGTAAAATTTTCCCATTAAAAGACACATTTATTCTTCTTCTTGAAAAAATATAATATTACAATTTTCTCCTCCAAAGACACAGTTTGTTCTGCTTATTTAAAAAAATTATTGAAGTTTGCTTCTATAGGTCATTTTTGACGGCGTCAGTTAAATTTTTCCATTAAAAGAGAAATGTTGTTCTTCTTCTTCTTAAAAAAAAATATAATATTATATTTTTCTCTAAAAAGACACCTTTTATTCTTCTTGAACAAATTTATTGAAATTTTCTTCTGTATGCCATTTTTCGACGGCGTCAGTAAAATTTTTCTATTAAAAGAGAAATGTTGTTCTTCTTTTTCTTAAAAAAATATAATATTGTATTTTTCTCTAAAAAGACACATTTTATTCTTCTTGAACAAATTTATTGAAATTTTCTTCTGTACGCATTTGTTGACGGCGTCAGTAAAATTTTCCTATTGAAATGCACATTTTTGTTCTTCTTCTTCTTTGTTATCTATGCGTGTTTTTTGATGGCGTCAGTAATATTTTCCTATTAAAATATATGTACATTTATTCTTCTTCTTTCTTTTCTTTTGGTCTTTTTGACGGCGTCCATATTAATTTCTTCTTTAAGGACAATGTTTTTTCTTCTTCTTCTTCTTATTTTCTTCATAACAAATATTTGTTCTATTGAATTTCTTTTTGTGTGTATACTAATGTCCGCGAGGCATATGTTCAATAAATTTGTCGCGAAATGTTCTCTGCAATAATGCTCTCACTATTTCTCACTCAATATGGTTGAAAAATTTTGGCGGAAAATGCTCTCTGTTTTGTTTTATTTTTTCTTTTCAGATAAAGATGTATGAAATATGCAATGTTTTCTTTTCAGCTATATTTTTAATTTAGTAAAATTTTAGGATAATTTTGTAAAATTATTATTTTTTAAAAATATTTATCAAAAATTTTCTCACATAGAGTGGCGAATATTTCTTGGCCATTTGAAAGGCGTAATACTAAATTTTAGAAAAAACATTTTCTTTTAAAAAATGTTTAAATCTTGTATTATTTATACTAAATTGTCATAGAGAAGGGATTTATTTATTTTATTATATTCATTTTTACAAAAAACATCAAAATTATAAACGAAATCTGGAAAAAAGTACGTGTGAAAAACTTCAGTAGTTCTATATGACTTTTTCCTTGATATGTACTAGTAAAAAAGGGATTATTTTTGGAGAATATTTTTTGCAAAAATTGGTGAAATTTTTACTAAATTTTAACGAAAATTTCCTCATATTTTATTAGAAATTAATTTTTGCGCGATTTTCATTGAATTTAGCAAAAATATTTCAATTTTCAAAAATATTACCTTTGACAGTGAATTTTTGTCCATAGGTGGTATACGGTAATGGGAAGATTTTTTTAACTTTTTTCAAACAAATAACTACTGAAATGTTTTTTTTTTTTTAAGAAATTTTTATAAAACTTAATTAGATTTGAGCTTTTAAATTTCTTTGAAGAAAAACTTTTCTTCATTGAAAATATGTCAACAAGAGGATTTCTGCCGTCTTGGACCACACAAAGATTTTGAATTTTTTTCACAGTGAAAATGTAAAAATTTTCAATATTTTAGTTTTATCCTAAAGTAAACATATCAAGCCCTATTCTCAAATAGAATTTGGAAAATATTTTTCGAAAAAATTTATTATTTTTTCAAATTTAGTTACAAATTTGTGATTACATTTTTACAATCTGTGAAGTTAAACGCTTATAACTTTTAAACTGATAAAGGAAATTACACAAATTCTTCGTTTAAATATGGCCTGATATCTATACAAGAAATGTGTAAAATATCTTTTATAAAAATATTCAAAGATTCTTCAGAAAAATTAAATTTCTACGAAAACTTTTGTAAAAAATTAAACACGCTTCCACACAATATTTCGAAAAATATAGCTATTGACTACTATTGCTATTGACTACTATTGACTACTATCCACTTCTCATCTTTTCAATGTACCTACCATTTTTAAAAATTGCCAATAACAATTTAATAGTACACATAAATTTGCTTATCAGGGAGTTTTGCGTCACAATGGTGGCCTTGGCAATAACATCAAACTACTAATTTATAAGCAGGTTATAAGACCTATTATCTCCTACGCCTTTCCCACCTTGTTTGTAATCTCTTCAAGCCAGATGGAGAGGCTTAGGAGATGGGAAAGGTCAATACTTACCTACTGCCTTGGTATGGGCCCATACAAAACACCTGATGGTTTATTTAAAAGGCCTTCATGTCGGGCAGTTTATGACAGGGCAAACATGGAGAGGTTGGACAGGTTCCTGGTGAGGGGGGCCCTAAACTTTCTTGAGACTTCACGGAACGTCGACAATGCGCTCGTGCGAGGATTCCTGGAACATCCTGTGGATAGGGACTCTATAATGCTACGAAAACACCTCCCACCTGTAGCATTATTAAAAATTATCGAAGAAGGTTTATTGTATAACAACGAAAATAACCTAATGTTTTACCACAGACGGTTCAATACGATGAACACTACCGACACCGTATACATAACGTCCCAGAAGATCCTTGTAAATATTTGTAAATAGTAGCCTTAAGTTTTTAGTTTTAGTTCTTAGTTTTAGTACATAGTTTTTTAAGCATTTACTCGTGTTAATTTGCCCATTTGCAGTTAAGCTGCAGCTTAATTTTGTATTGGAGAAGGTGGCGATTGTCACATGTATACTTATATTTAATTAGCAGTAAGTCATGCTGTATAGTCTTAAGATGTAAATCAATAAAAAATGGCCATAGCCAAAAAAGCAAAAAGCAAAGGCAGGCACAGTTATTACAGTGTTAACAGTGTTTGTGTGCATACCTCAGTGAAGTGAAAAAAAAACTAAAGTGAAAAATGGCTCGTACTAAGCAAACTGCCCGTAAAACGACTGGTGGAAAGGCTCCTCGTAAGCAATTGGCCACTAAAGCCGCTCGTAAGAGCGCACCAGCCACCGGCGGCGTCAAGAAGCCTCATCGTTTCCGTCCTGGTACTGTTGCCTTGCGTGAAATCCGTCGTTACCAGAAGAGTACTGAATTGTTGATCCGCAAATTGCCTTTCCAACGTTTGGTTCGTGAAATTGCTCAAGATTTCAAAACTGATTTGCGTTTCCAGAGCTCTGCTGTTATGGCATTGCAAGAAGCCAGTGAAGCATACTTGGTCGGCCTTTTCGAAGATACTAACTTGTGCGCCATCCACGCTAAACGTGTCACCATCATGCCCAATTGAATGGCCAGACGTATCCGTGGAGAACGTGCTTAAATTCTTGACGTTTTAAAAACACATTTTTTACAACAAAACAATCGGTCCTTTTCAGGACCACAAAAAATTTATAAAAAAGAGATTATTTTTTCATCAAACTATTTATCATTTTTAAAATTTAAAATAAATATTTTTCTTTGTGTTTGTTTCTTTTTTTAGATTTATTTTAGGAATACTTAAAAATTATCTAGTATGAGTCATATTTAACGGCGTCAGTAAAATTTTCCCATTAAAAGACACATTTTATTCTTCTTCTTGAAAAAATATAATATTACAATTTTCCCTTCCAAAGATACAGTTTGTTCTGCTTATTTAAAAAAATTATTGAAGTTTGCTTCTATAGGTCATTTTTGACGGCGTCAGTAAAATTTTTCCATTAAAAGAGAAATGTTGTTCTTCTTCTTCTTAAAAAATATAATATTATATTTTTCTCTAAAAAGACACCTTTTATTCTTCTTGAACAAATTTATTGAAATTTTCTTCTGTATGCCATTTTTTGACGGCGTCAGTGAAATTTTTCTATTAAAAGAGAAATGTTGTTCTTCTTTTTCTTAAAAAAAATATAATATTGTATTTTTCTCTAAAAAGACACATTTTATTCTTCTTGAACAAATTTATTGAAATTTTCTTCTGTATGTCATTTGTTGACGGCGTCAGTAAAATTTTCCTATTGAAAAGCACATTTTTGTTCTTCTTCTTTGTTATCTATGTGTGTTTTTTGATGGCGTCAGAAATATTTTACTTTTAAAATATATGTACATTTATTCTTCTTCTTTCTTTTCTATTGGTCTTTTTGACGGCGTCCATATTAATTTCTTCTTAAAAGACAATGTTTTTTCTTTTTCTTCTTATTTTCTTCATAACAAATATTTGTTCTATTGAATTTCTTTTTGTGTGTATACTAATGTCCGCGAGGCATATGTTCAATAAATTTGGCGCGAAATGTTCTCTGCAATAATGCTCTCACCATTTCTCACTCAATATGGTTGAAAAATTTTGGCGGAAAATGCTCTTTGTTTTGTTTTATTTTTTCTTTTCAGATAAAGATGTATGAAATATGCAATTTTTTTTTTCAGCTATATTTTTAATTTAGTAAAATTTTAGGATAATTTTGTAAAATTATTATTTTTTAAAAATATTTATCAAAAATTGTTTCACATAGAGTGGCGAATATTTCTTGGCCTTTTGAAAGGCGTAATACTAAATTTTAGAAAAACATTTTCTTTTAAAAAATGTATAAATCTTGTATTATTTTTACTAAATTGTCATAGAGAAGGGATTTATTTATTTAATTATATTCATTTTTGCAAAAAACATCAAAATTATAAACGAAATCTGGAAAAAAGTACGTGTGAAAAACTTCAGTAATTCTATATGACTTTTTCCTTGATATGTACTAGTAAAAAAGGAATTATTTTTGGAGAATATTTTTTGCAAAAATTGGTGAAATTTTTACTAAATTTTAACGAAAATGTCCTCATATTTTATTAAAAATTAATTTTTGGCGATTTTCATTGAATTTAGCAAAAATATTTCAATTTTCAAAAATATTACCTTTGACAGTGAATTTTTGTCCATAGGTGGTATACGGTAATGGGAAGATTTTTTTAACTTTTTCAAACAAATAACTACTTTTTATGAATAATATTATAATTTGGTGTAAATATACAGATTCTGAAATTTTTTTTAAGAAATTTTTATAAAACTTAATTAGATTTGAGCTTTTAAATTTCTTTGAAGAAAAACTTTTCTTCATTGAAAATATGTCAACAAGAGGATTTCTGCCGTCTTGGATCACACAAAGATTTTGAATTTTTTTCACAGTGAAAATGTAAAAATTTTCAATATTTTAATTTTATCCTAAAGTAAACCTATCAAGCCCTATTCTCAAATAGAATTTGGAAAATATTTTTCGAAAAAATTTATAATTTTTTCAAATTTAGTTACAAATTTGTGATTAAATTTTTACAATCTGTGAAGTTAAACGCTTATAACTTTTAAACGGATAAAGGAAATTACACCAATTCTTCGTTTAAATATGGCCTGATATCTATACAAGAAATGTGTAAAATATCTTTTATAAAAATATTCAAAGATTCTTCAGAAAAATTAAATTTCTACGAAAACTTTTGTAAAAAATTAAACACGCTTCCACACAATATTTCGAAAAATATAGCTATTGACTACTATTGACTACTATCCACTTCTCATCTTTTCAATGTACCTACCATTTTTAAAAATTGCCAATAACAATTTAATAGTACACATAAATTTGTGAGTGTATTTGTGTTACAGTGAAATATAAACATAAAAGTGAATAATCATGTCTGACGCCGCCGTTGTTGAAGCCACCGCCTCCCCAGTTGCCGCTGTTGAGAAAAAGGCACCAAAGAAGGCCGCAGCCAAAGCAAAGAAACCATCAGCTGCCCCTACTCATCCATCAACCCAACAAATGGTTGACGGCGCCATCAAAACATTGAAGGAACGTGGTGGTTCATCATTGCCTGCCATCAAGAAATATTTGGCCAGCACCTACAAGGTTGATGCCCAAAAATTGGCTCCTTTCATCAAGAAATAGTTGAAGAGCGCTGTTGCCAGTGGAAAACTCATCCAAACTAAAGGTAAGGGAGCTTCTGGTTCTTTCAAATTGTCCGCCTCGGCTTCCAAGGAACCCAAAGCAAAGACTGCTGAAAAGAAAAAGAAGGCCCCAGCTGCTGAGAAGAAGAAGAAGGCTGCCCCTAAAAAGGCCGCCGGTGACCGCTGCCAAGAAGCCATCTGCCAAGAAAGTCGCCGCCAAGAAGTAATTTTTCCCAGAAAGATTACTTGTTGACAACATTTTTCGATATTCGAAAGCATAATATCTAACAGCCCTTTTCAGGGCTACAAATTAAATTCAAAAAGAGAAAATATTTACTTCAAACTATTTATTATTGCTACTATTTATTGTTTTATTACCTAAATAAACAAAAAACTACACACGTGTCTGATTTTAGGAAAAATATTACCCTCACTAATTACTTTTCCTATTAGGTAATTAACAGTGAGCCTGTTTTATTGTTGGCATTCCACAAAATAACACCACAAACGGATTAAAAATTTAGTCCGGGTCATAAAATAAATGTGACTAATTTTTGTTTGTCTAATTATGGTCATTTTCATCTAATTTCATATTTTTGGAATTTTTCATTTAATCTTCAAAAATGATAATTTTTTCTCTTGTTTTTTGTGGCCCTGAAAAGAGCCTTTTACGGTTGAATTTCGACGAATTGATGAAAAAATCAAGGCATTTACTTGGAGCTGGTGTATTTAGTAACAGCCTTGGTACCTTCAGAGACAGCGTGCTTAGCCAATCGACCGGGAAACAATAGACGGACAGCAGTTTGGATTTCCCGACTGGTGATGGTAGAGCGCTTGTTGTAGTGGGCCAAACGAGAGGCTTCGGCGGCAATACGTTCGAAGATGTCATTCACGAAACTGTTCATGATGCTCATGGCCTTTGACAAAATACCAGTATCAGGAAGGACTTGCTTCAGCACTTTGTAAATGTAGATATCGTAACTCTCCTTACGCTTGGTACGTCTCTTCGATGTATCGCCCTTGTTGATGTTCTTTTGGGCTTTGCCGGCCTTCTTTGCTGCTTTACCACTGGTTTTTGGAGGCATTTTTCACTTTTAATTTTTTGCATCACATAAACACTTTTAACACTGTTCACAAATGATGAACCTACGGCGCCAAACAAGAATATTTCAAGCATTAAACGCTCATATTTTCCAGGTAGTCACAGTTTCTATGTGGAATAGTGGCCAAACAACCCCAGTTTTCAATGTGTGTGTATTAAATGAGCGAGAGAAAAGTATAAATAGCAGAGTAGGCAATTGAATTTTTATCATTCTGTGTTTTTTCAGTGCTAAGTGAAGTGTTCAAAAAAATATTAAGTGAAAATGTCTGGTCGTGGTAAAGTTGGCAAAGTTAAGGGAAAGGCAAAGTCCCGTTCAAATCGTGCTGGTCTTCAATTCCCCGTCGGTCGTATTCAGCGTTTGTTGCGCAAAGGCAACTATGCTGAACGTGTTGGGGCCGGTGCTCCAGTATATTTAGCCGCCGTCATGGAATATTTGGCTGCTGAAATCTTGGAATTGGCTGGTAATGCTGCCCGTGACAACAAGAAGACTCGTATCATTCCCCGTCACTTGCAATTGGCCATCCGCAACGACGAAGAATTGAACAAATTGCTGTCCGGCGTCACTATTGCTCAAGGTGGTGTATTGCCAAACATCCAAGCTGTTCTCTTGCCCAAGAAGACCGAAAAGAAAGCCTAAATTATCTCGAAAGGTATTATGGAACAAATACAGACCATCGTATAAGAAGAAGAATCCATACAAAATTCAACCAATCCGTCCTTTTCAGGACGACAAAAAATATTTAAAAAGAGAAAAAATCTATTCAAACAATTAATTTTCATTATTTACATTTTGTAGGGAAAAAATAAAAATGACCAAAAATTTTATATTTACATTTTATATGAAAAAAATTAAAATGCCCAAAAAAGATATTTTTCTTCATCGACGATAACCCTTGATTATTTTGCAAATGACATTTTTTCTTTCATATTTCCTTAGAAAATATGTTCGTTTGTTGTAACTGTTTTTCATTTCTACCCCCTCAGCAGAATTGTGTTTGTTTTATGTCGCTTTAGTTTTTCACAGGAATAGCGAGACAGATAGAGAGAGTAAGAAAGAGCGAAAAAGAGATCATTCGTCTCATCGATGATGTTCGCGCCAATATTCGTTCATCGATGTTCCCGCCAATGTTCGTTCATCGTATATTGACTATGTCTGTTATGACTGTGTCTGTGTGTGTGGTGTTGTGTGTTCGTTAGTTAGACTAACCAAATGCCTTTACTTACGTTGATGATGATGATGATGATTGTTGATGTTGTTGTAGTGGCTGTTAGTAAATTATTCAGAAAAAGTCTTCTGCCGCCGCGAATTTCGAGGAGAAAAAAAGTAGCTGTATTTGGAAAGGAAAAAATGCAGAAATGTGTGATTTTGGTGATGTTGTCAAAGCATAGAGTTAGTAATAGAGTGATGACAATATGAAGTGTGCACGGAAAAAATTTTATGTTCAAAGGGAAAAAAGTAGAGTTGTGGAAATAAATTGAGGATCATGTTAGAAAATAACAAAAATACATAAAATAGAAGAAAATTATGTGATTTTTGTGGACATTTTGGAAAAAATAAGTTAATTTTAGTAAACCATAAGAAGAAGAAGAAGAAAAATGTTTCAATAATTTCAACATAAAGTAAAATAAATGTAGAAATTTTTGTGATTTTTGAGACATTTAAGAAAAAAATAAATTATTTTTAGCCAAAGATAAGAAGATGAAGAAGAAGAAAATATTTCAATAACTTGAACATAAAGTAAAAGAAATTGAGAACATTATGTGATTTTTTTTTGGTCGTTTAAGAATTTGCGAGTTAGTAAAACATAAGAAGAAGAAGAAAATTCTCAATAATTTCAACATAAAGTGAGAAAAATTGAGAAAATTATGTGATTTTTTGGAGTATTTTGTGACTTTTTAATAAATAAGTAAAAGATGAAATATTTCTATGTGAGTTCATGAAATATAAGAAGAAGAAGAATTCTTCATAAGCAAATTTTTGAAAAAGAAATGTTTTAAATATAATTTTAAGAAAAATAGCAGTAAATATTAACAAAATTTAAACTAATTTAATGAAATTCTAAGAAAAGGAAATTTTCATTATACATTTAAAAAATTTTATAACAATTTTTAATAATTTCATCACAAAAATTTTGACTTGAAGGAAAAAATAAGTACATAACATCACAGTCAAAGATATTGTTGGCTTGGCATAGCATTGATGTGCGTTAGTTATATGAACAAACACACGCACACACAGACCGACGCTAGCGTATACACACATCAAGCAAGCAGCTACCCTAACAATGAGAGTTGCCGGTAGAACATGTATTGGTGGAAATAAAGGAACATTTTTGTGTATTACGAAAAAGGATTGATCAGAGTTGCCGACGGTAAAACATTTTTGAAGGCAAAAATGGAAAATTATTTGATGATGAAAAAAAATGTATGAAAATAAAATTAAATGGTCGGAGTTGCCGACGGCATTTATTTTTGAAGGCAAAAGGGAATATTATTTGAAAAAAATTATAAAATGTGGAAATTGAAAGAAAAAATAAAATGCACTGAAAAAGTAATATGAAAGAAAATATTTTATGGCTTAGTTTTATTTTTCATATATTAAGGTAAGTTTTATTTTTGGTATATTTTATTTATATTTTTTATGTTTTTGTAATTTTCAACAAGAAAATATCTCTCTTTAAATATTTTTTGTGGTCCTGAAAAGGACCGATTGTTTTGTTGTAAAAGAAAAAATCTCCGAATACCACTGGTTTTAGGAGGCATTTTTCACTTTTAATTTTTTGAATCACACAAACACTTTTAACACTGTTCACAAATGATGAACCTACGGCATCAAACAAGAATATTTCAAGCATTAAACGCTCATATTTTCCAGGTAGTCACAGTTTCTATGTGGAATAGTGGCCAAACAACCCCAGTTTTCGATGTGTGTGTATTAAATGAGCGAGAGAAAAGTATAAATAGCAGAGTAGGCAATTGAATTTTTATCATTCTGTGTTTTTTCAGTGCTAAGTGAAGTGTTCAAAAAAATATTAAGTGAAAATGTCTGGTCGTGGTAAAGGTGGCAAAGTTAAGGGAAAGGCAAAGTCCCGTTCAAATCGTGCTGGTCTTCAATTCCCCGTCGGTCGTATTCAGCGTTTGTAGCGCAAAGGCAACTATGCTGAACGTGTTGGGGCCGGTGCTCCAGTATATTGAGCCGCCGTCATGGAATATTTGGCTGCTGAAGTCTTGGAATTGGCTGGTAATGCTGCCCGTGACAACAAGAAGACTCGTATCATTCCCCGTCACTTGCAATTGGCCATCCGCAACGACGAAGAATTGAACAAATTGCTGTCCGGCGTCACTATTGCTCAAGGTGGTGTATTGCCAAACATCCAAGCTGTTCTCTTGCCCAAGAAGACCGAAAAGAAAGCCTAAATTATCTCGAAAGGTATTATGGAACAAATACAGACCATCGTATAAGAAGAAGAATCCATACAAAATTCAACCAATCCGTGCTTTTCAGGACGACAAAAAATATTTAAAAAGAGAAAAAATCTATTCAAACAATTAATTTTCATTATTTACATTTTGTAGGGAAAAAATAAAAATGACCAAAAATTTTATATTTACATTTTATAGGAAAAAAATTAAAATGCCCAAAAAAGATATTTTTCTTCATCGACGACAACCCTTGATTATTTTGCAAATGAAATTTTTTCTTTCATATTTCCTTAGAAAATATGTTCGTTTGTTGTAACTGTTTTTCATTTCTACCCCCTCAGCAGAGGGTTTTTCACAGGAATAGCGCTTTAGTTTTTCACAGGAATAGCGAGACAGATAGAGAGAGAGAGTAAGAAAGAGCGAAAAAGAGATCATTCGTCTCATCGATGATGTTCGCGCCAATATTCGTTCATCGATGTTCCCGCCAATGTTCGTTCATCGTATATTGACTATGTCTGTTATGACTGTGTCTGTGTGTGTGGTGTTGTGTGTTCGTTAGTTAGACTAACCAAATGCCTTTACTTACGTTGATGATGATGATGATGATTGTTGATGTTGTTGTAGTGGCTGTTAGTAAATTATTCAGAAAAAGTCTTCTGCCGCCGCGAATTTCGAGGAGAAAAAAAGTAGCTGTATTTGGAAAGGAAAAAATGCAGAAATGTGTGATTTTGGTGATGTTGTCAAAGCATAGAGTTAGTAATAGAGTGATGACAATATGAAGTGTGCACGGAAAAAATTTTATGTTCAAAGGGAAAAAAGTAGAGTTGTGGAAATAAATTGAGGATCATGTTAGAAAATAACAAAAATACATAAAATAGAAGAAAATTATGTGATTTTTGTGGACATTTTGGAAAAAATAAGTTAATTTTAGTAAACCATAAGAAGAAGAAGAAGAAGAAAAATGTTTCAATAATTTCAACAAGTAAAATAAATGTAGAAATTTTTGTGATTTTTGAGACATTTAAGAAAAAAATAAATTATTTTTAGCGAAAGATAAGAAGATGAAGAAGAAGAAAATATTTCAATAACTTGAACATAAAGTAAAAGAAATTGAGAACATTATGTGATTTTTTTGGTCGTTTAAGAATTTGCGAGTTAGTGAAACATAAGAAGAAGAAGAAGAAAATTCTCAATAATTTCAACATAAAGTGAGAAAAATTGAGAAAATTATGTGATTTTTTGGAGTATTATGTGACTTTTTAATAAATAAGTAAAAGATGAAATATTTCTATGTGAGTTCATGAATATAAGAAGAAGAAGAATTCTTCATAAGCAAATTTTTGAAAAAGAAATGTTTTAAATATAATTTTAAGAAAAATATCAGTAAATATTTACAAAATTTAAACTAATTTAATGAAATTCTAAGAAAAAGAAATTTTCATTATACATTTAAAAAATTTTATAACAATTTTTAATAATTTCATCACAAAAATTTTTACTTGAAGGAAAAAATAAGTACATAACATCACAGTCAAAGATATTGTTGGCTTGGCATAGCATTGATGTGCGTTAGTTATATGAACAAACACACGCACACACAGACCGACGCTAGCGTATACACACATCAAGCAAGCAGCTACCCTAACAATGAGAGTTGCCGGTAGAACATGTATTGGTGGAAATAAAGGAACATTTTTGTGTATTACGAAAAAGGATTGATCAGAGTTGCATTTTTGAATGCAAAATTGGAAAATTATTTTATGATGGAAAAAAATTTATGAAAATAAAATTAAATGGTCAGAGTTGCCGACGGCATTTATTTTTGAAGGCAAAAGGGAATATTATTTGAAAAAAATTATGAAATGTGGAAATTGAAAGAAAAAATAAAATGCACTGAAAAAGTAATATGAAAGAAAATATTTTATGGCTTAGTTTTATTTTTCATATATTAAGGTAAGTTTTATTTTTGGTATATTTTATTTATATTTTTTATGTTTTTGTAATTTTCAACAAGAAAATATCTCTCTTTAAATATTTTTTGTGGTCCTGAAAAGGACCGATTGTTTTGTTGTAAAAGAAAAAATCTCCAAATAGCATCAAGAAATTATTTAACCGCCGAAACCGTACAAAGTACGACCTTGTCTCTTAAAAGCATAGACGACATCCATAGCAGTGACGGTTTTACGCTTAGCATGTTCGGTGTATGTGACGGCGTCACGAATAACGTTTTCCAAAAACACCTTTAGAACACTACGGGTTTCTTCGTAGATGAGGCAAGAGATACGTTTTACACCACCACGGCGAGCCAAACGTCTAATAGCTGGCTTGGTAATGCCTTAGATATTATCACGTAACACTTTACGGTGACGTTTAGCGCCACCTTTTCCCAAGCCTTTGCCACCTTTACCACGACAAGTCATTTTTTCATCATTTTCATTTCATTTTGCCAATGGGCATATTTATTTGGGATATGTTCTTACGAGCTAACAGATATGCCTTACTGTACTATTTCTACTACAGTATGTAGTGCTGTGAGTTATTCACAGCAGCTATCATAAGGAAAAAACTAAGTATATGAATTCAATTCATGTAAGCCCCAAAAAATCCAAAAATAAAAAATGGGCGAAAAGTATCTTAACACTACTACTTAAAACTAACCACTACAAACTACTATTTACAATATTTACAAGTTATTTATTGTGTATTATTATACACTAATTTTGTATATCAAGCGTGTCATATCTACGGTGGTAGAACCTCTGTTCTCCATCGACATACAGCAAGCCCTCTTCCGACAATCTTATTAAAGCACCTGGGGGTAGATGCCAACATTCTCGAAGACCATTTACGTCAAGATTGCATCGCAGGGCATCCTCAACCAGCCTGTTATCAATGTAAATACATTTATTTAAAAATTCAAGAGCACTTGTGACAAGTACCCTATCTATTCTCTCATCATTCACCCGCTCGTATATGGCTCTGTTTGAGTGTCTTCTAACACTCCCATCCCGATTGGTCAGCAGGCCTAAGCATGACGCAAGAACTTTTCGCTCCCATCTCCTGAGCCTTTCCATCTGGCTTGAAGATATGTTAAACCAGACAGGAAAGGCATAGGATATTACTGGTCTGATTATCTGTCGGTAAATCAAAAGTTTTACATCCTGGGATAGACCACCCCTCATCTTCATCAGCCCATGGTAGCTGAAGAAAATTTGCTTTGCTCTGGACAGTATAAAATCTACGTGCCTGTTAAAGTCAAGTTTCCAATTGAAAATGACCCCCAAGTACTTTATACTGTCCTTTACCTCCACGATGTTTAGCCCAATTTGGATAATTGGTCTATAATACCAGAAGTTAGGTAACATGTGTTCAACTTTGCCCCTAATTAATATTGCAGAGCACTTGTCTCCATTGAGTTTTAGCCCCCACAAGGTAAAATACCTGTCCAGGATGGCAAGATAGTCGTTTAAAAGTGCCTCAATTGCGCGGACCCTAGGTCCTGATATCGCAACTAGCACATCATCTGCGTAGGACAATACCAGCCCCCCCTGTGGGGGGTTGGCATGTCGCTAACGTAGATGTTATATAGCATCGGGCCCAAAAGTGAGCCCTGAGGTACTCCCATAAAAACAGCTCTACGGCTAGACAGCTGTTCACCTACCTTTACTCTATAATATAGGCCAGCTAAGAAGCTACCTACAAGTCTGCAGGTTTGCCTGCCAAAGCCGAATTGGATCAACTTATACATTAACCCTTGATGCCAAACGGAATCAAAGGGCTTTGTAAAATCAAGACCGACTGCAATCGTGCCTTCCCGTTTGTTAAGGCCCTCAGCCACATAAAAGGAGAAGGTAGTGAGGGCATGGACAGTGGCAAGACCTGTCCTGAACCCAAATTGATTGTCCTTCAATACCCTCTTGTCTTCAACTAATTTCTTCATTCTGTCCAAAATGAAGGATTCGAAAAGTTTTCCGAATGCTGACAGAATTGAAATGGGACGGTAGCTACCACATTGGTTAGAAGGAGAACCCCTCTTATAAATGGGGACTAACATAGCCTCTTTCCATGCTAGTGGAAAGTACCCTTGTTTGGGGACAGACGTATCAATCGCCTGCTGAAACAACCCAGACAAACCATGAACACATCTGTCAATTTCATCTACAGTAACATTCCGATCTGTAGGCAATTCATAACTATCAAGGCCAACCCTTATTTGGCGCATGAAACTTCTGATGTTCATTCTGTCAAAGTTGAGATAAGTTTCCCTTTCTTGTCTCGCTGTCTCACCCATTTGTACCAGAATTTGGACCGCTCTATGGTCCGACTCAAAGTCAAATGCGGTAGATGTATTACTATCTCCAACCACAGGTAGACCTGGTGAGCGAATAAAAATATCTATGAATGCATGTGAACCAGAGGTCACATTCGGCCTAGACGGAATATCAGGACCTATTACTGTAAATTCAGGACAATTACGTAGTAAATCACCCCACCCACGAGTCATGCTTAGCATTTAAGTCTGCGCATATAAGAACGTCTCCAATGTCATATAAGGCAACAATTTGATTCAGGCCCTGAACCCGAAGAGTATCCTGTGGGCGAAGGTACGCAGAGACGAAGACAACAGAGGAGCCATCATCTCCCCACACCCTCACCGCACAGGATTCAATTAGTCCTGAGGAGATAGGTATCCGGTTACATCGGAAACCCCCTTAATTGCAATCGCAGTACCTCCCCCGCGTTGCCCATCCCTAAATTGAAGAAAAATTTTATATCCTTCTATGTTGAAATTATGGCAAGGGCTCAGCTTAAGCTCGGCTATAAGGAGCACATCTGGTCTTCTTTGGTCAATCAGTAATTTTAGGTAGTGCCTCTTAGAAAGAGACACTAGGGAATTAACATTTAAAAATATTATTTTAAAGGTCAACATTGCTCGCTACGAAGAGGAGCCAGGCAGACAAGGCGGCGTCAATACTTGAAGATGATTTGATTTGTTGGAATATAGGACCGAAAGTCCTGGCTTTTTCACATTTTTGACTGAAGTCATTTCCAAAATATTGGATAATGTCTTGTGAATTTGTTGCACCCCTATTTTGAGTGGGATGTGCATTGGGACGGGAGCACTTCTTGTTGGAACCGGAGGTGAAACACTATAAGTGCGAGCACCCGATGCAGCGGCATAAGAAATGCCGGAGGGAATTGCTGCTAAACGCATGGAGCGTTCCTCAGCCTTAGCCTTATTTTCTGCCTTGATATTAGCCTTGCGTGTTAATATTGCCGTACGGATTGGGCAATCACGGGCACAGGCAGGATGTCCCTCCTTGCCACAGTTAATGCAGGAAGGTGGGCGTGCAACTTTTTTAATGATTTCTCCTGAATCAGGGTGTTGATTTTCTAGAAAAGTTTTCTGCCCTTTGGTGGGGGACAGAGCATTTATTTTCGCCTTGACTCTCGAGGCATCGAACACATCGAGATGGCATATGACAATTGGGGGCAATATGCCCAAATCGTTGGCAATTAAAACATTGCATAATGTCACGTCCGCGGTCTTTACGAATCGTGACATTCGAGTCGCCTATTTCTTTAAGACGGTATATCCCTAAGATGTCCGAACTCTTGGTTACCCGCAAGAGCCATAGCCGGTAAGATACGATGGTTAATCCAACGATTTTGACATTAAGTCCGGATTTGTTTTCTAAAAGATCGAAAACATTGTCCCGAGGATAATCATCCGAAAGTCCCTGAATGACCAGCATATGGGGCCGCTGTTCTTTGGGGGTATGCGTGTGGTATTTATAACCACGCTCAGTCAAAATCTGCTTAGCAGTTTCAAATATTTTAAGTCCTTTTGTTTTTAAAGACAGAACCGATTTACGTACGAAAGAAATGGAGAACTCACCTTTTCTAAAATATTGGTTGAGAATGCCCGAGAGCTCATTAGCACCTAAGCCATAGACTGTAATTACTGGGTATAGCGCCTTTGGAAGTATCCTTCTTCTTCTTCTTGTCCGTCGCCGGCAGTGCGACATTGGACCTTTCCTCCGCCATACCGAGGTTTTCGGCTACCTCAGCAATCATCGTATTAATATTGCTGGTGCTTGGTGCATTTGCAGGTAATAAAATGCCATGTAGTTTCAGAGCTTCCTTGACAGGTGCCAGCTCGGCCAAACTCTCCTTTTCACGCTCTAGTCGGTTAATAAGTGAAGCCTGTTGGCGTACAGTAGCTTCAAGTCGAATGTTTTGATATGTTGAGTCTCCAACATTACAATGGCAACGTTTTTTTCGTTGTTGCCGCATATCATCAGAGGCCGCAGATTGGCCTCCATCGCTCGTCGCATCATCTGATGTAAACTCATCAATAGATTTTGGTAGATCTGACATTTTATTGCGTGCAGAAATACCGCCAAAAGTTTTGACGCCGGCAGAATTTTTGTCACCGGCATTGAAGTGTCAAATTTTGTATTTTTGCCTGACATGTTGTTGTTAGCAGCATTTAAAAATTTTTCGTTCTTGCCGCCGTCAAAAATTTTCGGCACTGGCACTGTGGTATTGGTGGTGCTTGATGTTACCGCCAACGATGTTGCTGTTTGATTACTTATTTCTGCCATGTTCTTATGAGCAGCAAACATCACTTTAACATTTTCGCCGCCGTCAAAATTATCAGGCATCGGCTCAGGTGTGCTGACGGGGTTGACAGTTTTCCCGCCAGCGGTGTTAAATGGTTGAAAATCAACCACCACTCGTTTCTCGTTCTTATCCACTATCAGCCAAATTATTCAATTTTGCTGCCTACTATGCGGTTCTCGCTTCTCACACGTAACCACAAGTAAATTTTAAGTTTTTACGCTTTCAGCGGCTTCTATTTATACAAAAATTGGCCTGTTTGACTAACCAAGAGTCTTAATGGAATACACATGTATTTGTGTATGTGTTAGTACACATTTTAGGCGCGCACAGCTGTCTTTACTGGTTTACCAACCCCTAATCATAGCCGCCTCTTCGAAATTTTCTATAAATACCGCTATATGGACGGAGGCTCAGTTATTACAGTGTTTGTGTGCATACCTCAGTGAAGTAAAAAAAACTAAAGTGAAAAATGGCTCGTACTAAGCAAACTGCCCGTAAATCGACTGGTGGAAAGGCTTCTCGTAAGCAATTGGCCACTAAAGCCGCTCGTAAGAGCGCACCAGCCACCGGCGGCGTCCGCAAATTGCCTTTCCAACATTTGGTTCGTGAAATTGCTCAAGATTTCAAAACTGATTTGCGTTTCCAGAGCTCTGCTGTTATGGCCTTGCAAGAAGCCAGTGAAGCATACTTGGTCGGTCTTTTCGAAGATACTAACTTGTGCGAAATCCACGCTAAACGTGTCACCATCATGCCTAATGATATTCAATTGGCCAGACGTATCCGTGGAGAACGTGCTTAAATTCTTGACGTTTTAAAAACACATTTTTTACAACAAAACAATCGGTCCTTTTCAGGACCACAAAAAATTTATAAAAAAGATATTATTTTTCCATCAAACTATTTATCCTTTTTTAAATTTTAAATAAATATTTTTCTTTGCGTTTGTTTCTTTTTTTAGATTTATTTTAGGAATACTTAAAAATTTACTAGTATGAGACATATTTAACGGCGTCAGTAAAATTTTCCCATTAAAAGACACATTTTATTCTTCTTCTTGAAAAAATATAATATTACAATTTTCCCCTTCAAAGACACAGTTTGTTCTGCTTATTTAAAAAAAAATTATTGAAGTTTGCTTCTATAGGTCATTTTTGACGGCGTCAGTAAAATTTTTCCATTAAAAGAGAAATGTTGTTGTTCTTCTTCTTCTTCTTAAAAAAAATATAATATTATATTTTTCTCTAAAAAGACACATTTTATTCTTCTTGAACAAATTTATTGAAATTTTCTTCAGTACGCCATTTTTTGACGGCGTCAGTAAAATTTTTCCACTAAAAGAGAAATGTTGTTCTTCTTTTTCTTGAGAAAATATAATATTGTATTTTTCTCTAAAAAGACACATTTTATTCTTCTTGAACAAATTTATTGAAATTTTCTTCTGTATGTCATTTGTTGACGGCGTCAGTAAATTTTCCTATTGAAATGCACATTTTTGTTGTTCTTCTTCTTTGTTATCTATGTGTGTTTCTTGATGGCGTCAGTAATATTTTCCTATTAAAATATATGTACATTTATTCTTCTTCTTTCTTTTCTATTGGTCTTTTTGACGGCGTCCATATTAATTTCTTCTTTAAAGACAATGTTTTTTCTTCTTCTTCTTATTTTCTTCATAACAAATATTTGTTCTATTGAATTTCTTTTTGTGTGTATACTAATGTCCGCGAGTCATATGTTCAATAAATTTGGAGCGAAATGTTCTCTGCAATAATGCTCTCACTATTTCTCACTCAACATGGTTGAAAAATTTTGCGGAAAATGCTCTCTGTTTTGTTTTATTTTTTCTTTTCAGATAAAGATGTATGAAATACGCAATTTTTTCTTTTCAGCTATATTTTTAATTTAGTAAAATTTTAGGATAATTTTGTAAAATTATTATTTTTTAAAAATATTTATCAAAAATTGTCTCACATAGAGTGGCGAATATTTCTTGGCCATTTGAAAGGCGTAATACTAAATTTTAGAAAAACATTTACTTTTAAAAAATTTTTAAATCTTGTATTATTTTTACTAAATTGTCATAGAGAAGCGATTTATTTATTTTATATTAATTTTTGCAAAAAGCATCAAAATTATAAACGAAATCTGGAAAAAGTACGTGTGAAAAACTTCAGTAATTCTATATGACTTTTTCCTTGATATGTACTAGTAAATGAGGAATTATTTTTGGAGAATATTTTTTGCAAAAATTGGTGAAATTTTTACTAAATTTTAACGAAAATGTCCTCATATTTTATTAAAAATTAATTTTTGGAGCGATTTTCATTGAATTTAGCAAAAATATTTCAATTTTCAAAAATATTACCTTTGACAGTGAATTTTTGTCCATAGGTGGTATACGGTAATGGGAAGATTTTTTTAACTTTTTCAAACAAATAACTACTTTTTATGAATAATGTTATAATTTGGTGTAAATAAACAGATTCTGAAATGTTTTTTTTTTTTTTTTAAGAAATTTTTATAAAACCTAATTAGATTTGAGCTTTTAAATTTCTTTGAAGAAAAACTTTTCTTCATTGAAAATATGTCAACAAGAGGATTTCTGCCGTCTTGGGCCACACAAAGATTTTGAATTTTTTTCACAGTGAAAATGTAAAAATGTTCAATATTTTAATTTTATCCTAAAGTAAACATATCAGGCTTTATTCTCAAATAGAATTTGGAAAATATTTTTCGAAAAAATTTATAATTTTTTCAAATTTAGTTACAAATTTGTGATTACATTTTTACAATCTGTGAAGTTAAACGCTTATAACTTTTAAACGGATAAAGGAAATTACACCAATTCTTCGTTAAATCTATACATATCTATACAAGAAATGTGTAAAATATCTTTTATAAAAATATTCAAAGATTCTTCAGAAAAATTAAATTTCTACGAAAACTTTTGTAAAAAATTAAACACGCTTCCACAAATTATTTCGAAAAATATAGCTATTGACTACTATTGACTACTATGCACTTCTCATCTTTTCAATGTACCTACCATTTTTAAAAATTGCCAATAAACGAACGAACAATTTAATAGTACACATACATTTGTGAGTGTATTTGTGTTACAGTGAAATATAAACATAAAAGTGAAAACAGTGAAAAGTGACAAAAATTCTGTAGAAGACACAATAGATGTCTTCACACGAGACAGGATTTTGGTTTCAACACCTATGACGAACGTGTTTATTCCCAACGGCATCATGCAGTCGGCAGACCTGCCAGCCGCCTGCACACCCCATCCAGCGGGAAGACAGCCTTGATAACGCCGGCGGCAATTTCACCGCCGATGGGTTTACCGAAGTTGTTCCTAAATATAAACGAGGAAAGAAGATGCGCGGCAGTACTGGAGGTGATACAACAGATGGATCTCTTCAATCAGTTATTGCCAAGCTTGAAATTGAAATAGAAAATCTCAAAAAAGATAAACAAGCCGTGTCGGATAGGCTGGATGAAATATCAACTCAACTGCTAGCCGCCCATGGTCGGGAGTTGAGCTACAAGCGCATAATAGAGCGCTATGAGAAGAAGAAGACGGGTGTCATTTCTGTCACTTCACCAGTTGCGGCTGTCGAAGAGCCAACCAGGCAGAACCTGGAAACACCACCTGTGCCTCGAATCAACGTGCGAAGTGCCAAACCTTCGCCAGATTTGCAGACAACAACTAAACGTGAGAAGAAAGATGCAACTACATCTCCGAAAGATGCAACTACATCACCGAAAGATGCAACTACATCGCCGAAAGATGCAACTACGTCACCAAAAGATGCAGCTACATCACCGAACCCCAACGCCAATGAAGATAGTGTGGATTCTGTGGCTTTAAAGTCAGCCTAAAAGAAGCCAAAAAGGAAAGTCCGTATCACAGTCGTCAACGAACCAGTGAATACAGCCGAGCAGATGGATACCACTGAAGGTGCATCACCAACTGTTAAGGGCGCCTCGTCCAAAAACATCGGTAAGTCAGTTCCTGTCATTACTACTTACAATACGAATGTTAAACAAATGGTAGAGCTAATTAAAAAGGAACTAGGTCATGAAGATTTTGAGCTCCATATCGTGAATAGAAAGAGTACCTCGTACCAAATGTCATCACTAGAAGAACGGGACAAAATTAGAAATGCTTTGATTAGGGAGGGCATTCAGCACTATACCTATACTCCAAAAAACGAGCCTCCTATATCTGTAGTCATCGAGAAGTTAGCAGGGGACTTTGATAGGGAAGATGTAAAGGAGGAACTGAAGAGGAAAGTAGAAAACTTAGATGTTAAACAGGTTTTCAGGCTAAGCTATGATAAGTGGCTTGTTCACATTGGTAGAGGATCTAATATTGAGGGTCTCTATAAGCTTAAAAAACTTCTACACTCAAATAGAATAAAAGTAAAGAAGGACATGAAGAAAGGCCTTACCCAGTGTCATAATTGCCAGCGGTGCGGACATACGTCATCTAATTGTGGGTTACCGTTTAGATGTGTAAAATGCGCTGGTTCTCACGGACCAAGTAATTGCCACATACCTTTGGGAAATCACAAACCTAAACTGGTAGAGGTAGAGAATCCTACTACTGGGGAAAAGAATATGGTGCCAGAATTCACTCTCAGGTATGTTAATTGCGACAAAGATGGTCATTCGGCTAATGCCAAACAATGTCCTATAGGGCAAAATCTTCAGGCAAAAATGAATGCTGCTTTAGCTGCGAAATCTTCGCCGAAAGCACAAAGAAAATTTGCTAGAAATAGTGGGGTAGTTAAACCTGGGATCTCGTATTCCTCTGCAGCGAATAGGAAATGTTCCAATAATGGCATAGCGTCTCCTAATATTAGTGAAGCGCCCCTTAGAAACAGTGTTGTTCCTACGAGAGACAACAGTATGAATGAAGCCTTAAGATCTTTTGAGATATTCGATGAAATCTGTAAAGAGCATTTTAGCAATGACTTTTTTACATGCTTTTCTAAGGTCCGTAGCCTCTCTAGGGACATTACGAAGATGGACAAGATGACCCAAAAGAAAGCCATGTTTGGGATTTTAACATCACTCTCATCTAATGATTAGACAAATTAAATGCATTTTCGCGAACATCAACTCCTTGGTGTCAATGTACAAGAGACACTGTCTACGAGTGTTTCTTGACGAACATCGGCCTGAGGTGATGATGTTGGCGGAGCATAGATTGTCTGATCACCACAATTTAGTGATGGACGGTTATGTAAGTTTTGTTCAAAAAAGGAGAAGTAGTCCAGGGGGGGGGGGAACTGCTATCCTTGTGAGGGACAGTATAAAATGTGAACAGGTCTCGGTGGAATCAGGATCCATAGAGGGTACCTGTGCTAAAATATACAGAAACGATGGTTCGGTAGTATACTTAGCTTCTTTATATTCAAGACCACAAGATAACTTAGATGCAGCAGACTTGGAGTTTTTACGGACTCTGGCCTCTAATGGAGAACTTGTAGTTGGAGCTGACCTAAATGCTAGGCATATCAACTGGGGAGGTAACAATACATGTTCTAAGGGCAGGATATTGCATGACTTTTTAGTAACATGCCCTGACCTGGCTATTATTCCAACCGATGGGCCTACTAGGATCCATAGAGATACCCACTCTTTTATAGATCTCTGTATGGTTTCCATTGGTATAACAATATGTGATGATGGTGGTAGAGGCATTCGCACTCTAGACTGTAGCTCCGATCACCGAGCAATAGAGATGCTAGTAAGTGGGATTACTCCCGAACGTAGGGACTGGCATACTATTTTTGATTTCAAAAATCTAAACAAACGTAGGTTAAATAGAATACTTTCTGAAGATCTTCCTTCCTGTCAGCCCCCATAGACAGAGTTGTTAGTGCCAATGAAATTGACCAATGTATCGAATCTATTTCGAATACATTTCAAAGAGCAATGAATGACTCTATACCAAAAGTCATACCTGGACCTAGAGGTCCCCGAAAACTTCCCCAGCATATTTTAGACATGATCCGGGAGAAAAAACGCTTACGTAGAGTTCTATACCGCACTGATAATCCAGGTCGATATGGGATACTAAGGGCCGAAATTAAAACATGATGGTACTCAATGGACCTCATTTTTAAATAGCATTACAATGAATGATAGGGTGTATAGTAGACTTAAGGCAGCAGCTGGTATAAAGGGTAAGGAAATCCCTGACCTTATCGATGACAGTAGTGCTCCCATAGTCCTTGACATCTGCAAAGCAAACTAAATTGCTGACAACATTCAGGAATCGGGCATTTATCACGATATCTCTGACGACAACATCCATAATGACATCTCAGTCTTTAATAATAGATCGCCACTTGTGCAATTTTCACCAGATTTTTCTGCTGATGGTGGCACTAGTAATAACCCTAAGCTATGGCGGCAGCATAGATTCATATCCCTGTCAGATATAGGCTCAGCGCTTAAATACAGACCGAAGAAAAAGTCCTGTGGTAATGACGGAATCCCGGACATTGTTTTAAAAGTTACAGATATTGCCACATGGCAAAACATATGTATCTTATTTAACCACTGCATTAATTTGGGATAATTCCCGACTGCATGGAAAACGGCTATAACGGTCCCTGTCCTAAAGCCTGGAAAAGATCCCTCGATGGCTGACAGCTACAGACCAATAAGTCTGTTGTCGTCTTTAGGGAAGTTATTTGAATACTTCTTACTGAGAAGTATAAATAATACTATAGAAGATGGGGAACTACTCTCTGACAGCCAATTTGGCTTCAGAAGAGGTCTCTCCACTTCTCACGCGCTCACAGTCTTAGGGGGATATTTGAGCAAAAACCTTAATAATAGGCAGATGAGTTTAGCTGTCAGTTTGGACTTTTCAAAAGCCTTTGACAGTGTTTGGCATGAGGGTGTCATCTATAAAATGAGTAGATTAGGATTTCATTATAACACCTGTCGTCTAGTAGCCGATTTCCTGAAGGATAGGAAATTTAAAGTACTGGTAAAAGAGGCATTCTCCACGATTCGAGAGGTTTTTGTGGGAGTCCCTCAAGGTTCTTGCCTTGGTCCAGTATTATTCAATATATTTTTGTGTGATATTCCTCTTCCCCCGACGGGGGACCTGCTTCTCATATATGCTGATGACATCCTTGTTGCAGCAGCAGGAGCACATGCGGAAAACACAAATAGGAGAATAAATGAATACCTAGATCGTCTCTCCACATTTTTCAACGAATGAGCTTAAAAAGCATATCTATCCTAGTGCCAGGAGATATGAGGCAAGGCTAGCAATTGCAGGGCAGCCTATACAAGTCGCTGAACAGATTAAATACCTAGTGGTTGTCTTCCACTCGAAATTCCAGTTCATAAGACACGTAGATTATATCATATCAAAGGCAAAGAAAATGTTTTGGTCATACCAACGTCTAATAAGATCGTCGGGCGGCCTTAGTCAGGAAGTTAAGTTGCTAATATATAAACAAATTATTAGACCTATAATTGCGTATGCATTTCCGGTATGGTATAGCATTTCCTCTAATCAAATGGAGAGAATCCGACAGTGGGAAAGAAAGATTCTTAGGTCATGCCTTGGCATCAGGCCTCAATTAGGCGAGGTTGGAATTTGGAGACTGCCTCCCAATTCCGAGGTATATGTTAGCACCCCCTTTGATAGGATAGATGTATTTTTGGTAAGAAATGCATTAAACTTTCTAGAAAAGGCGTCCCAACTGAGCAACAGTCTTGTTACTGATTGTCTCAACCAGACTACAACTATTGAACAACTTATCGATTCCAACTACCAGGCACCTAGTAGCCTGATTACAATAGATAGAGAAGGCCTACTTTATCTGGATGGGAATTTACAATTCTACCACCGCAGATATGGAACTTTCGACATCTTCAATACCGTTTACCAGATCGCACAATAAAGGACGAGGCGCCCTTACATATTGTATATATTTAGTTTTATTTTAGTTTGTAAGTTAGTCTATAATTAAACATATAAAAAGAATAAGAACTCCTTTTTTTAAATGATTCATTTTTTTGGAGAAATTTTGAGCTAATTTTTGTAACTTAATGTTAATCACATAGTGTTAAGAATATGTTGTATACCTGATGCAACTTATGTACGTATTATCCACATAAACTTTGAAAAATAGAAAAATGCTAAGTAATTTTAAGAACTAATGTTAGACGTAAGTCATCCACCCATTGTTTAAGTATTTTGAATCAATAAATCTGAAATCTGATATTGCCAATAACAATTTAATAGTACACATAAATTTGTGAGTGTATTTGTGTTACAGTGAAATATAAACATAAAAGTGAATAATCATGTCTGACGCCGCCGTTGTTGAAGCCACCGCCTCCCCAGTAGCCGCTGTTGAGAAAGAGGCACCAAAGAAGGCCGCAGCCAAAGCAAAGAAACCATCAGCTGCCCCTACTCATCCACCAACCCAACAAATGGTTGACGCCGCCATCAAAACATTGAAGGAACGTGGTGGTTCATCATTGCCTGCTATCAAGAAATATTTGGCCAGCACCTACAAGGTTGATGCCCAAAAATTGGCTCCTTTCATCAATAAATATTTGAAGAGCGCTGTTGCCAGTGGAAAACTCATCCAAACTAAAGGTAAGGGAGCTTCTGGTTCATTCAAATTGTCCACCTCGGCATCCCAGGAACCCTAAGCAAAGACTGCTGAAAAGAAAAAGAAGGCCCCAGAAAACCGCTGCCAAGAAGTCATCTGCCGCCAAAAAGACCGCTGAGAAGAAGAAGGCTGACAAAACAAAGGCTAAGGCTGCCAAGAAAACCGGTACAGTTAAGGCTAAGCCAGCAAAAACAGCCGCTAAAGCATCTGACAACATTTTTTGATATTCGAAAGCATAATATCTAACAGCCCTTTTCAGGGCTACAAATTAAATTCAAAAAGAGAAAATATTTACTTCAAACTATTTATTATTACTACTATTTATTGTTTTATTACCTAAAAAACAAAAAAAAAAACAAAAAAAATACACACGTGTCTGATTTTAGGAAAAATATTACCCTCACTAATTACTTTTACTATTAGGTAATTAACCGTGAACCTGTTTTATTATGGGCATTCCACAAAATAACACCACAAACGGATTAAAAATTTAGTCCGGGTCATAAAATAAATGTGACTAATTTTTGTTTGTCTAATTATGGTCATTTTAATCTAATTTCATATTTTTGGAATTTATCATTTAATCTTCAAAAATGAAAATTTTTTCTCTTTGCAAAAATTGTTTGCTGGGTAAAAGGAGATTATTTAAATCAGGAATGTTTTTCTATTCTAATGAAGTTTTGTTGCAACTCTATTTTATTCCTCATTCTATTTTCCCCCAATTATATTTTTTCCATCGAAAAATGTCCCGTTAATATTTGCGCCACCACCAAAAAAATTTCCCCTTAAAAATTGTTCGCGCTTCATATTTGGCATTGATGTAGTGAGGTATTACAGGCAAAATGCTTATACATGCCTGTTGTTCGTTTATACATTTTTCGATATGGTGGTGACTGCCGACGGTAATACAAAGTAACATCGCACAAGCACACACATACCCATACAGTGGATGGCGTGTTGTTGTACACACATAGAGTAGCCAAGCAAGCAAAAAAGCAATATGAACCACGGCAAAATAAGAGTTGACGGCGTCATTTTAGTAAATATATGGGAAAATATTGTTTTTGCTAGAATATGAGTTTTTGAGGAATTTTAAAATAATTTTGGTAAGTTTTTTATTTAAAAATGTAAATAATGGAAAATACGTGTTTCGACAAAAATTTGATCTCTTTTAAAATGTTTTTTGTGGCCCTGAAAAGGGCCTTTTATGGTTGAATTTCGACGAATTGATGAAAAAATCAAGGCATTTACTTGGAACTGGTGTATTTAGTAACAGCCTTGGTACCTTCAGAGACAGCGTGCTTAGCCAATTCACCGGGCAACAATAGACGGACAGCAGTTTGGATTTCCCGACTGGTGATGGTAGAGCGCTTGTTGTAGTGGGCCAAACGAGAGGCTTCGGCGGCAATACGTTCGAAGATGTCATTCACGAAACTGTTCATGATGCTCATGGCCTTTGACGAAATACCAGTATCAGGATGGACTTGCTTCAACACTTTGTAAATGTAGATAGCGTAACTCTCCTTACGCTTGGTACGTCTATTCGATTTATCGCCCTTGGTGATGTTCTTTTGGGCTTTGCCGGCCTTCTTTGCTGCTTTACCACTGGCTTTGGAGGCATTTTTCACTTTTAATTTTTTAATCACACAAACACTTTTAACACTGTTCACAAATGATAAACCTACGGCGTCAAACAAGAACATTTCAAGCATTAAACGCTCATATTTTTCAGGTAGTCGCAGTTGCTGTGTGGAATAGTGGCCAAACAACCCCATTTTTCGATGTGTGTGTATTAAATGAGCGAGAGAAAAGTATAAAAAGCAGAGTAGGCAATTGAATTTTTTATCATTCGTTCTTGTGTGCTCAAAGTGTGTGGTTGACTTCAGCAGTGAAAAAGTAAAAGTGATAATTGTAGTAATATTAAAGTGATACGCCGAACTCGAAAAGAGATAGAATTTTGTTTGAATTTCTGCAAAAGGCAGAATTATTGGAGTTTTGTGGTTGGTGCCTCATTGGAGCTCGAACTGCTTGGTATACAGCAAAAATTATTTCTTGCTGTTTTTGCACCACAATTAGAGCAAGAAGGTGGTTGTTACATATAACAACAAGTCAGCAAGCTGGCGGGAATTTCAACCCCCGCTAGCAATCCAGAGCCGTCGTCAACAGTGGTTAACGGCGGCAAACTAAGGATGGCAGAAGAAAACGTCAGCAATATAGCGTTCACTGCATCATTTATGGTATATGATGTGGGCTCACGGGCTGTAAGTAGCACTTTGCAGCAGGCACTTTCTCCAGGTGAGTTTGGTGTATACATTATTCGCATGGGCGTCCTTTCTGTTAGGGTTGAGGGCCTAGATAATTATAATGTGGCTAGGGGATTATTGGTTTTTTAAACAGATGGTGGACCAATACAATTCAATATTTGGGATACAGCCGGTCTAGAAAAATTATACCTTTTACGAGATTTTTACTACCTGCGAGGAAAATGCACTGTAATCATGTTCGATGTGACATCGCGTGTAACTTATAAACATGTTCGAAACTGGTATAAAGATTTGGTACGTGTATGCAAAGACATACCGATCGTGTTGTGTGGCAACAAAGTGGATATCAAGGAACGCAAGGTAAAGCCAAAAGATATTACCTTTGGCAGAAAGAAAAATTTACAGGTGAGGAGAAAGTATAAAATATTAAATTTTGAATAAAATATAAAAAATTATATTTTCACCGTTCTCGGCACTACTACGAAATCTCAGCTAAATCGAATTATAATCTTGAAAAACCGTTTCTGTATTTGGCCCGTCAATTGTTGGGAGACGATAGATTGGATCAAAATGGATAAAGATTGGAAAATGCGAATTGAAAGAGATTTGAAAAAAGCCCAAGAAATACCTTTGCCAGAAGATGATGACGAAGATTAATACATTATCAAATAGTTAATTTCTCTTGTTTTCTATAGGAACCATTCTATCTTTCTGTTTATTCTTATTATTTTTGTTTGTAAATTATTTATATACTCCAACTACTTGTTTTATATACTAATACACTTTTTTGTAATTTTGTTGTATTTCTCTGTAAAAATAATGGCTTGGTCTTTTTGTGAATTTAAATTTAAAACTTAAACAAATTTAAGTTTAAGCATGTGAGCAAAGGCTTATTCGAAAGATATTATTCACCACTTTAAAAAGAAAAGTATTAATAGAAAAAAGTTGTAAAAAAAGAAACCCAGATTTTCACCTTTTTTACCTTTATAAAATAATGAAACGGGGTGACCCAAACGAACCAAAGGTATTTTCACTTGCTCTTTGTCAAGGTCAAAACTGCCTGAAGGAGCATTCCAATACTTTTGCGATGTACCAGAGTGTTCTTAATTTTCGTGTTGGCTACAATTTTTGTCTTTGTGTTTGATAGCAAATCTCAATGGTATGCCAAAGTATCCAAAAAACATCAATAAAAACTTCAAGTCAAAATCGGGAGGCTCGATTTTCACCGTAGACATATGGTCCAGTGGACTTTATTGCTCACTTCAATCCCAGGAATAAGAAACGCGAAGGGCCCATTAAGGTTTTCAAATCTATTCAAACTATTAATTTTCATTATTTACATTTTATAGGGAAAAAATAAAAATGACAGACAAATTATATATTTTACTTCATCGGCAACCCTTGATTACTTAACAAATGACATTTTTTCTTTCATATTTCACATGGTACAATAATACAGGTAAAAGCAAGTCCCAGCTGATTAGATTGACAAGTAATACTAGTGTCAAAATGTATATGACGTTTTGTCATTGTTTTTCATTGTGTATGCTTTTTTGTCAACCGTTGTATTGAAAATTTAAAAATAAATCATCCACAAACAAATACATGGGAAACTAAAAATATAAAAAATTGAATTTGAAATTAGCAAATACATCGGTAAGTACAAAAAAATACATAAATAATGCGTAATATCTCATAGTGAGAAGAGAAATTGAAATGAGAAAGTGCGTATTGTGCGATAAAATAGAAACGAAGGACAAAGGCCCTTATTTCAACATTCCGTTAGATCCATATAGAAGGCGTGACTGGGCTAAAATTTGTGGAAAGGATTTCAAGAAGAATGACTGTATATGCTGGGATCACTTTTTACCGCAGGATACGAGAAGAGTAGGTAAAAAATGGAAGCTCATGCCACGTGCAGAACCATTTGTTGTGCATTCGCCGAGCGTTGCGACCATGGAATGGTAAGTAACTGTATGTAATTTAGAATTGAAAATTTGTGTAAAATGTATTTTATTCAGTTCCACAGATGTAAATATTGCATTCCATTCCATATCCGTTGGAGAATATTGTGAGGAAATGGAAACAGATGCAGACCAGGCAAATGTAAACGGAAATAAAGCTATGGAATCAAAAAGTTTGCTGAATGTGGTACACAGACTGAGTAAGTTAATTGGCAATATTTTTTAACAATTTTAGTTTCATAAAATACCATTTTTCACAACATCTTAATTAAGTATGCTTCATCTTTGATTATACCGATTAGATTAAACTAACAATGTTGTTGTGACCATTTAAACTGCTTAGCAGTACGTTAAACATACAAATTCAAACAGTGACTTAACACGCAAACTTCCAGCTTAAACCAAAAAGTGTGAAAATCCACAAAGAACCAAATTTTTAAGTTTTAGTAATGTTATTAATTTGTCATAACTGCAAAACGCATTCGTCTCACTTTCTAATGACTACTTAACATACATTTTACGTACTGTAACGGCTAGGATTTATTTTTAATGGACAGCAGGATAATTTTGGTGTTATATTATGGTGTGTGTTACAACAATTTTGTCAACCTGTTATTGTATTACTATTACAGTAGTATTTTACGATAGAGGCCGACTTTCGTATTGTCAGTTGCTTTCTATTTGTGCATGATACTAGGGGTTCTTAAATCGATTTCCCCACAACTGAAATTTCATAAAATTACACTAGTATAGAACCCCTAGTTTCATGCACGAATACAAAGCAACTGACAATTCGGAAATCAGCCATACATATATGAAATATGGGCTATAAGTCATACTTGCGAATATCAAAAAATACCACAGGACAACAAGTAAGTTTACATTTACGAAATCGAGTGGATTCAACCCTTTGTGTATACGTCAAATGGATTTCGTAAATTTAAACCTGGAATAAGACCCCACATCATTGCTCCATTCCATCGTGTCAATTTCCATCTATGGTAAACCTTATCTGTCACAATTTTCTTTTTATAGCCTCAGCCTTTAGGCTAAAGAGGGTATTTACACTTTGATACGACAAAAATGTGCCTCATCGAAATAATGGATTTAGACCCCATGTATGTTTGGAGGAAATGTGTTTCAGACAATTTGGAGTCGATTTAGCCATGTCCGTCTGTCTGTCTGTCCATCTGTCTGGCTGGCTGGTGCGCACGATAACTCTCGAACGGATCAATCGATTCGGTTCAAATTTTGTGTATCGAAATATTTTGTCCAGATTTGATTTAAGTTCGATATGCAGTTTAGGGTCTCTTCGAAGAAGCTTTGGAAATGAATACAGATGGTGTTCATTGTGGTCGTGCAGTTTACAGTCATATTATGTTTTCCGTGGACAAGCCCTCCCTTCTTCGCATATTGGTCCAAAAGTTATAAGATTACCCACTGAAATGACTAGTGTGTCCAATATATATCAAAAAGATATGACTCTCAAAATCAGATCCACTTCGTATGTCTTCTATTCCTTTAATCTCAAAACTTTAATCTCAATCCACATCGTCGGCAAGTTGAAAGGTAAAAAATGGTCACAAAATTCTGAAAAGACCCGAAATACATTCGATCTGTCCGTAGATTAATATTTCAATTCACATAGGCTGAGGCAAAGCCGACTGATACTTTTTTACTTGTTAATTGTAACTCCTATAGACTTGGGTAATCTAGTTCCTTGCTCTAGTTCCAAAACGTATGGTTAACATCATGAAATATAACGTATACCGTTAAGTATAAGCGAAAAATGTGGGTCATTGGAACTGCAAAGTGATAGTTCCATATAGTTCCTTTGGTACAACTCTAAACTCCTACCCTTTAAATTTTTCAATTTGACCCATAAAACCCTTATATATGGCATTTTATGACGATTGGTTAACGTTAACCCGTGCCACCCGGGCGATCTTTGTGTACATAGTAATCTGAATGGGGCCAAGGGTACATTTTCAATAAAATCTTTAAAACCCGCATTTGGGCCAATTGATGGAAATTTTACCAGTTACTATTCGTTGTTGATGCTAAAAAACGAATTCTAAAAATATTTTGAATATCGGATCGGATTTTGATAGGCCGATTTTGGGTAGTTGAATTTTAGGATATAAATTACTATCTCCAGTAGTCTTTGTTGTTTATTGCCTAGGATATAGTGTTTTTGTACAGTTAGAGCGGTACTGCTCCAAATATAACTTTTTCTTGTTCGTTTAGCGATATCAAAGTACAACTTTACAAAAAAGATTGCTGCAACAATATAAAAGAACAATTAAGAAAACTGAAATCTGAATATGATGCAATTCAAATTAAGCTTGAAGATGCTGATGCTGTTATCAATTCCAGGCGCAAGTTTTTTACGGAAGGTCAAATAAGAAAAATAACTTCTGATACATTTGTAAAATGGGAACGGCAGGACATCTCCAATGCCGTTTGCTTGCATGCAGCTGGACCAAGAGCATACAGGCACATGTATCAAATGGGCTACCCATTGCCACACAAATCAACACTGCAGCGATGGTGTAGAAAAGTTTCTTTGAGTGAAGGCATTATAGATTGTGCAATTGATTTGTTGAGCCGGAATTTCGACCTAAGCAACGATGACCGATTGTGTGTACTCGCCCTAGACGAAATGAAAGTCACCGAATTATATGAGTACATCGGTACTGGCGACTACGTTCGAAAGCCTGCTAGTGCAGCACAAGTAGTGATAGCACGTGGACTTAAAAAATCGTGGAAACAGCCGGTCTTCTACGACTTTGATTGTCCAATGACAAAAACCATCCTATTTAATATAATTGAACGTCTGGCAGAAGCAGGATATACCGTTGTTGCCGTGGTTTCGGATATGGGCGGAACAAATCGCTCCCTTTGGTTACATTTAGGTGTAACACACGGTAAGCTATTAATTCAAAATCGTCTTAGAGAGAGTGGACGATTACAAATTCTCAAATTCAGACAATATACTGTATATACATTGCTCATTTACTCGAAGAGTGACATAACTTAAAACTGTGTTTTCCGAGTTGTTTTTTCTGCGACACTAAAGCACTTCAAATGCTGACATTTAGGTATCTATTTGTAAAATAAGGTCCATGCATTAACTTTGGAGAGTCAAATTTCGATTTCCAACTTAAAACGCGCATTTCTCGTGTATCACTCTTTGAGTAAATGGGAGATTTATACATTTCATTATTTTATAACCTCCACCATAGTATGGAGGGTATATTTAGTTTATTTTTCATTTTGGAAACATATCGAGACTTTTATTTGCGACCTCATAAATTATATATTCTTGACCAGGATAAAATATAAATCAGGCGCTGAATGTTTGAGAAGATGTGTGTTTTTTCTGCCATGTTCGAAGATGGGCTAAATCGGTCCACGTTTTGGTACAGCCCCATATAACACTACCGTAAATTTTAACCGTCAACTGAGGTTACCAGTGATCAAAAAACTTCTCCACCCAAAATTTAAAATATTTCATTGTGTAGGGTATACAAAGTTCGGTCAGTCCGAACATAACTCTTTATTCTTGTTTTTTGATCAGATAATCCATGGTTCGAAAATCCTGCTCTGGAAAATGGCAAAGTTTTTGTATTTGCTGACGCTCCACACTTACTAAAATTAATTCGAAACCATTATAAGGATTCCGGTTTAATCTATAAAGGAGAAATTCTGACAATGCGTACATTTGAAGAGTTGCTTCAATGTACTTCTACAAGTGATATCTCAATAACACATAAAATAACTGAAGAACATTTGACAGCCAAGAAAGCAGGTACGTTTGTTTAAATACCGAAGTGCGTGACTTCTTTTTTTGGTCTTCTGTCACGTTGCGGTTTCAGAATACGGTTAATTCTCCATGACTCAAAAAAATTGTACACATTGTTATTATATTTACATATCCAATTATTAGTAACTATACAAGACAGTAGAATACCGATATAAACTTTTTATATTGTAGCAAGACAAAAAGTCAAACTGGCGGCTCAATTATTTTCGAATACAACGGCCAACGCAATTCGATATGCCTCCTCATTAGGCATTGATTTATACAAATCTAATTTAACTGCCGAGTTTACCCAGCTGGTAAATGGCTGGTTTGATATAATGAATTCTAACATAAACACATTTAATTATCCTGGCAAGGTACATATATCCATATTACCAAACTATTCATTCCATAAAAATGTAATGTTTTCAGCAACCTTTTGGAGTTATCCTGCCCACACAACAAGAAACGTTACAAAAAATGAATGAGGCAATGTCGATTCCAGTCATTCCAAACAAGAAATCATTGGAATATTTTCAAAAGGGTATTTTAATGTCGAATAAAGCCCTAAATATGTTGCATGAGTACCTCAGCATACAATACAATTTTGAATATATATTAACAAATGACCACCCAACACCAAAACAATTCGTGTACAGGCTACGAAAGTACATTTTAGGTAGGAGTGCACCACATTCCACTTCCCAATAATTTTTAAAAATATGTTTTTTTCGGAATACCGAATTATTGAACAATACTGGAAATGTTGATATTGATCCAACACAATGGGTCAATCCTGACAAAATATCTGAATATATTACCCCCGTTTCAAAGGCACCATTCGAAGAAGTTAATGATGTAGCCGAAGAAGAAGATGAAGAATTTTAATTTTCAGATTTTCAGTATGAATGTTTGGACAATATTGATGACTTCCAAGAAGCCGCTCTAGAAAAATTTGCTGGGTACATAATTCGAAAGCTTAAGCTTAGAGGTTATGAATGTTGTTCAGAAATATTCACGTGGGTTGATCAAGTATCTAAAGGTTTTTTAAAAAAACCTTCAGAAAACTTTTTGAATCATATTAAGGAGTTGGAGATCATTTTTAACTTACTCAATGGTGATTCAATTCTAAGCTCAAAAAACATATCATCTGTGTTGTTACAAGAAAGCAAGCACATAACAATTGAAGAAAATATCAAACGATTCTTTTTCAAGTGTAGAATTCATTTTAGGATTAGACACCTTAACCAAAAAATTAAAAATGACAAAGCCAATATTATGGCTTCCAAAAAGCTCTACAAGACAGCAATGTAATCTTGTAAGTGCACTTTTTTATTTAATATCTTCAAATACACATTATGAAGGTATGAAAGTGTATGTACCCTCATTAGCATAAATACTGAGGGTTTAAAAATCTTTTAATCTAGTGACCAAAAACTAGTGTTTAAAATCTTTCCTTCCGTATTTTTATATAACTCTTTTTCATCCACATGCATATGAAAGTATTTATAATAAATCACTTTTTAATTCGAATAACTTTTTCACTTTTCTAGATTTCGAACCAGAGTGCGAATTACAATAAAATATGTATATCCAGGATGGGTCGCATTTCAAGTAACACATTATACTTCATTCAAAAACAAATTTTAATTTTTAATATATTCATTGTAAATAACTAAATTATATTCTGTGTTTCAATACATGGTACAATGTACCATGGTTTCAATATTATATAATTAAAATTGGCTTATATGTATACATACACTATTTAATAAATTATTAAAATGTTTAGTTTTTTGAGAACTTAGATATGGATTAAAAATTATTCTTCCTCAATACAATAAAAATATGTACATAAAATTAATAAAGTGTTTTATTACTATTCCGCTACTTTAGCAATTAAAAAAGAAAAGAAGACGTTCTTACTGAAATATAATTAACTAGCAAATGCCCGCTACTTCATATGCGGAAAGGAAATAAAAGATATACAAACAATATTTAATATGGAAATGGAAATAAAAAAAAAAATTTGCCGTATCACACCCCTACACAGCTACCATATATTTTTATTTCGAATTTCCAAAACTACGACCTCATATCACAGACATACACCAACATCGACTCATATTGCAAATAGAGTTGTGTAGTACCGGAACGAACTAGTTCATTGGAACTATTCGGAGACTGGAACGACCCGAACGATATCCGACTCGTTCGTTTATATAGTTCATTTCGTTCCTTTTGTCCATCTCATTCCATTCGCTCATTTCGTTGTTTTTGTTCATCGGATTCAAACCATCTTTTCTATTCCGTGTCTATTTTGTTTTGTTTGTTATTGACTATGCGTGTGTTTGTGTGTTTGTGAAAGGTTGTGCGTTTAACCACGATGAAATTAAATATATCTTGCATTTAAATATCGACATGTGAAGGAAAAAAAAAAAATAGATTTTGAATAAAAATCAAGTGTGTGGTCACGTAAAAATGCAAAACTTCTAAAATAAGAAAACTTAAAGATTTTGGAAAAAATCATTAATTTACTCACATATCTTTAATATTATTCCTTAAATAATGAGGCGAAAAACTCGCCTTTATCAATTATAAAATTTAACAACCATAGGTTACTATTCTTTAATAAAGCGCATACATTTTATACAATAAAAAATATATAAAACTAAGAGAACGGCAAAATAGCATGTGAAAGAACGATTGATGAAAATGAGCGACTTAAACAAAAATAATATTTGAGGTAAATGTCAAATGAGCGAAGGAACTATATGGAACGAAGGAACGATATTAAGGAACTAGTTCCTTTTGTTAAAGAAACGAGAAAGATCGAACCGCTCAGTGAACTAGATTGCCCAACTCTAATTGCAAATTTCAGATTCGACTTTTGGTTTTACCCCTTCACTAACACAGCATTCCCTTCCAGTACGAACTTCCAAACACTAAACATTTACAAGGTTCTAGCACCAGCGGTTTCGCCAACAACCCGAATAGGTCCGCAAAATTTTCAGCATTCAAAATGGTCATAAAAATCCACGTTTTCGTATATCCCCATATAACAGTACCTCTCGACTAAGTGTAGTGTTCAACAAAATTTAAATTGTACCAAATTTAGTACCATTTGGTACTTCTCGTACACATTTCCAAAACCACCCTCGTTTCTAAATCCTACACTTGAACGGTAATCTTAATTCCAAATTTCAGGTTTCCAGCTCTATCGGTTCACCCAAATCCAACTTGTAACAAATTTAGACCCATTTAGTACTTCTCGTACACATAAGTACGAACTTCCAAAATCATTTCCTTATATCAACACCACTTTCCAACCTTGATTCCTGATACGATTGTAGCTATATCCGCTCAAAATATACAATTGGTACCAAATTTAGTAACTTTTCGTACACTTAGAGGTCGAATTTCCAAAAACCCTTTTGTACATCTTTTTAACTCTCCATCAGTTGCCCTCATTCCAAATTTCAGAATTCTAGCTCTTCCCGCAGGCCTAATACCAAGGGTACCATATTTAGTACCTTTTAGTACTTTTCGTACACTTCTAGATCGAATTTTCAAAAACCCAGCCTTATCTCACCCCTACACCCCAACAGCAACCTACACCCAAAATTTTAACTTTCTAGCTTCAGCGGTTTCGTCTGTGGGCTGGTGAATCAGTCAGTCAGTGAATACCTCACCTCACTGCTCTTTTATATATACAGATTATTACCAATACAAAAAATCAATATTCGCTTTTTGATTGAATCTAATACATATGATTGAAGCACATAATCTGGCAAAATTTCAAGCTTCTACGTTATAAAAAAACGATCCTATTCAAGAAAATCCATTTCGAAAAATGGGATAACATTACAGAATTTGTTGTAATGGAGCATCCCAAAACCAAGAGTTTCCATGGTTTTGTTTTCATTACTTATCCCATTTACTCGCCTTCATAAGATGGATATTCAATAAAACAGCTTTTCATTTTAAAACTGCTCCTGTGAAATTATTATTTTGTTAGTTACGACATTGGCCATTTATGATGACGATATATCAATGAATGCACGCCGACTCATGTTAGCTCAATAATGTGGAAACTTTTTTAAAAAACGTTTTTCATTGTGTCTTCTTTATTTAACTTCGTGTGCATTTGACACATGGAAATATCACATTTTAGAAGTTCAAACTATTTTGGATGGAATATGCGCATAAGTAGCTTCCGTAATTATGTACCCAACGGAGGCTCTTTGAGAAACCTGGTGCATTCTAATGATGATCGAATAAGGCCCACGTTGGTCCTTTTCCTTTTTGAGTGGTCTCTTCATCATCGGAACTATTTACTTCCTCTTTTGAGGGCGGCAATGGCAGCACTCATCAATGATTTGGCCTCTTTATGATTTTCACTTTACCCGTTTCCATTTCTAACCTTCTTTGGGTAAATATTTTCTTCAATGTTTTAGCATCTTTGTAAATTTGTGACAGGCATTACTGTGGCAATTAATCTCAAATCAATGGGATGTTCAATAATCAGGATACATTTTCTTCGAGGGTAGTAGCAAAAACATTCTATGCTATGGCCGGTCATTCATTGTGATATCCACCGATATCATTACAGATGCAAATAGTTCTTCATATAAATTCAAGTCATCTTCCTTATTACCGGTACCAGCTTCAACGGCTGTACAAGACAAACTTCTTTTCATTGGCGAATTCATATTCGAGTAGTTTCTGTTTGTGAACTGCAACATATTGCCACAATGCCACATCATCTTGATGATCTGTTGTGTCGAGTTTATAGACTCAAAGTCTTGCACCAGTTCATCAAAATCTTCATAAAAGTGTGTCACACAACATGCAACCATCTTTTTTCAAGCAAGGTGCAGAAAAGACTGTCGA
Organism: Musca autumnalis; assembly: GCF_047663935.1. NCBI lineage: Eukaryota > Metazoa > Arthropoda > Insecta > Diptera > Muscidae > Musca > Musca autumnalis. Next base: position 126,653 of record NW_027411765.1, read on the forward strand.
CATCCTCCAATGCAATAGGTTTTGTCATCCTCGTCCTCTTCATAATCATTGATATCTGAAAAATAATCAATTATTAATTGAGAATATTTTATTTAGAGATATACATACATACCGCAAAAAACTCCTTCTTAACAAGGAATTTATTTATTATTTAGTGGAAATATTATTTACTTATTTAGTGAAAATGACATTTTACAATAACATTTTTCAAAACAATATTTATCAACCCTCAAAATGTGTTTATATTTGTTTACATTTTTGCCCATATGATTATGACACTAGTACTACGTACAAAAACAAATTTCTATGTGGTTGTTGTATCGATTGTTGTACAACAAAACTTGCTTTTACCTGTAATAATTGTACCATGCATATTTCATTAGAATATTTGTTCGCTGGTTGTAACTGTTTTTCATTTGTACCCCCTCAGCAGAATTGTGTTTGTTTTATGTCGCTTTAGTTTTTCACAGGAATAGCGAGACAGATAGAGAGAGAGTAAGAAAGAGCGAAAAAAAAATCATTCGTCTCATCGATGATGTTCGCGCCAATATTCGTTCATCGATGTTCCCGCCAATGTTCGTTCATCGTAAGTTGACGATGTCTGTTATGAATGTGTGTGTGTGGTGTTGTGTGTTTGTTAGTTAGAATAACCAAATGCCTTTTCTTACGTTGATGATGATTGTTGATGTTGTTGTAGTGGTTGTTAGTAAATTATTCAGAAAAACTCTTCTGCCGCCGCGAATTTTGTGGGAATAAATTGAGGATCATTGTTAGAAAATAAAAAAAATACATAAAATAGAAGAAAATTATGTGATTTTTGTGGACATTTAAGAAAAAATAAATTATTTTTAGTGAAAGATAAGAAGAAGAAGAAAAAATGTTTCAATAATTTGAACATATAAAGTAGAAGAAATTTAGAAAATTATTTTTAGTGAAAGATGAGAAGAAGAAGAAAAAAATGTTTCAATAATGTGAACATATAAAGTAAAAGAAATTTAGAAAATTATGTGATTTTTTGGACATTTAAGAAAAAATAATTTTTTTTTTGTGAATCATAAGAAGAAGAAGGCATTTTCAATAGTTTTAACATTAAGTAAAAGAAATTTAGAAAATGATGTGAATTTTTTGTCATTTAAGGAAATGTGTGTTAGTGAAACAAAAAGAAGAAGAAAATTTTCAATAATTTTAACATAAATTGAGAGAAATTTAGAAAATTATGTGATTTTTTGGAGGATTATGTGATTTTTGAAAAAATAAGTAAAAGATAAAATATTTTTATGTGAGTTCATGAAACATAAGAAGAAGAAGAACTTTTTCAATAATTTCAACATAAAGTGAGAGAAATTTAGAAAATTATGTGATTTTTTGGAGGATTAAGTAAAAGATAAAATATTTTTATGTTAAATCATGAAACATAAGAAGAAGAATTTTTTCATGAGCAAATTTTTGAAAAAAGAGATGCTATAAAAAATTTTTAAATATAAGTTTGAGAAAAATTACAGTAAATATTAACAAAATTCAAACTAGTTTAATAAAAATTTTTTAAAAAAAGGTAATTTTTACCTACAGGATTGATGCCCAAAAATTGGCTCCTTTCGTCAAGAAATATTTGAAGAGCGCTGTTACAAGTGGAAAACTCATCCAAACTAATGGTAAGGGTGCTTCTCATTCAAATTGTCCGCCTCGGCATCCAAGGAACCCTAAGCAAAGACTGCTGAAAAGAAACAGAAGGCCCCAGCTGCTGAGAAGAAGAAGAAGCCATCTGCCGCCAAAAAGACCGCTGAGAAGAAGAAGGCTGACAAAACAAAGGCTAAGGCTGCCAAGAAAACCGGTACAGTTAAGGCTAAGCCAGCAAAAACCGCCGCTAAAGCATCTGTCACCAAACCAAAGCCACCCAAGGCAAAAACAGCTGCAGCTAAACCAAAAAAGCCGCCGCACCAAAGAAGCCAGCTGCCAAGAAAGCCGCCGCCAAGAAGTAATTTTTCCCAGAAAGATTACTTGTTGACAACATTTTTCGAAATTCGAAAGCATAATATCTAACAGCCCTTTTCAGGGCTACAAATTAAATTCAAAAAGAGAAAATATTTACTTTAAACTATTTATTGTTTTATTACATAAATAAACAAAAAAAAAATACACACGTGTCTGATTTTAGGAAAAATATTACCCTCACTAATTACTTTTCCTATTAGGTAATTAACAGTGAGCCTGTTTTATTATGGGCATTCCACAAAATAACACCACAAGCGGATTAAAAATTTAGTCCGGGTCATAAAATAAATGCGACTAATTTTTGTTTGTCTAATTATGGTCATTTTCATCTAATTTCATATTTTTGGAAATTTTCATTTAATCTTCAAAAATGATAATTTTTCTCTTTGCAAAAATTGTTTGCTGTGTAAAAGGAGATTATTTTAATCAGGAATGTTTTTCCATTCTAATGAAGTTTTGTTGCAACTCTATTTTATTCCACATTCTATTTTCCCCCAATTATATTTTTTCCACTGAAAAATGTCCCGTTAATTTTTGCGCCACCACCAAAAGAATTTCCCCTTAAAAATGTTCGCGCTTCATATTTGGCATTGGTGTAGTGAGGTATTACAGGCAAAATGCTTATACATGCCTGTTGTTCGTTAATACATTTTTCGATATGGTGGTGACTGCCGACGGTAATACAAAGTAACATCGCACAAGCACACACATACCCATACAGTGGATGGCGTGTTGTTGTACACACATATAGTATCCAACAAGCAAAAAAGCAATATGAACAACGGCAAAACAAGAGTTGACGGCGTCATTTCAGTAAATAGATGGGAAAATATTATTTTTGCTAGAATATGAGATTTTGAGGAATATTAAAATATTTTTGGTAAGTTTTTTATTTAAAAATTTAAATAAAGGGAAATAAGTGTTTCGACAAAAATTTTATCTCTTTTAAAATGTTTTTCGTGGCCCTGAAAAGGGCTTTTAAGGTTGAATTTCGACGAATTGATGAAAAAATCAAGGCATTTATTTTGAGCTTGTGTATTTAGTAACAGCCTTGGTACCTTCAGAGACAGCGTGCTTAGCCAATTCACCGGGCAACAATGGACGGACTGCAGTTTGGATTTCCCGCTTTTTGTAGTGGGCCAAACGAGAGACTTCGGCGGCAATACGTTCGAAGATGCACGAAACTGTTCATGATGCTCATGGCCTTTGACGAAATACCAGTATCAGGATGGACTTGCCTCAACACTTTGTAAATGTAGATAGCGTAACTCTCCTTACGCTTGGTACGCCTCTTCGATTTATCGCCCTTGGTAATGTTCTTTGGGGCTTTGCCGGCCTTCTTTGCTGCTTTACCACTGGTTTTTGGAGGCATTTTTCACTTTTAGTTTTTTTAATCACACAAACACTTTTAACACTGTTCACAAATGATAAACCTACGACGGCGACAAGAATATTTCATGCATTAAATGCTCAAATTTTTCAGGTAGTCACAGTTGCTATGTGGAATAGTGGCCAAACAACCCCAGTTTTCGATGTGTGTGTATTAAATGTGCAAGAGAAAAGTATAAATAGTAGGGGTATATACGAGCAACGGCATCATTCTGTGTTTTTTCAGTGCTAAGTGAAGTGTTCAAAAAAATATTAAGTGAAAATATCTGGTCGTGGTAAAGGTGGCAAAATTAAGGGAAATGCAAAGTCCCGTTCAAATCGTGCTGGTCTTCAATTCCCCGTCGGTCGTATTCATCGTTTGTTGCGCAAAGGCAACTATGCTGAACGTGTTGGTTCCGGTGCTCCAGTATATTTAGCCGCCGTCATGGAATATTTGGCTGCTGAAGTCTTGGAATTGGCTGGTAATGCTGCCCGTGACAACAAGAAGACTCGTATCATTCCCCGTCACTTGCAATTGGCCATCCGCAACGACGAAGAATTGAACAAATTGCTGTCCGGCTTCACTATTGCTCAAGGTGGTGTATTGCCAAGCATCCAAGCTGTTCTCTTGCCCAAGAAGACCGAAAAGAAAGCCTAAATTATCTCGAAAGGTATTATGGAACAAATACAGACCATCGTATAAGACGAAGAATCCATACAAAATTCAAACAATCCGTCCTTTTCAGGACGACAAAATATATTTAAAAAGAGAAAAAATCTATTCAAACTATTAATTTTCATTATTTACATTTGAACAATTGAGAATGAGTTGGACTAGAGTGGACTGTATGAGGTTTTAGCAGTTGTAGCGGTGGCAACTCCCTCAAAAGTATCAGCGATTGTTTGTTGGAAATGAAAAGGCACCTTCTTCAGTAAAGTTGTGACGCAGCGGGTTTTATTCAATTGCTTTCATTGACTTCTGTTTTTACAAGTGAATTTCGTTTTATTTATTAGGCATGTTGTGGTAATATAAACATAGAAACGTTTGGAATAAGAGAAGAAATGGCAGCCTTTGCTCCAATGAGTGAAATTATCGTAATGCGATTTAGGATAAAGATCTGTTGAATGTGGGTCTTAAGTTTAAATTTAAGACAAACAGAAGATACAATGTATTGAATTATGACTAATTTGTTTGAAGTCGCATCAACATGCCGGGCCCTCTTGCGGTATCGCAACTACCGCAGTACTAAAATGTAAACAAAAACGTTGACACAGGGATGTAAGAAGAGCAGCGAATGTGGAGGGTCTTTAAAATACGTGAATTAAACAATTTTTCTACGGCCATTGTTTATTAAGGTATTTAACATATTTTTCTTTATATGTATATAACAACGATCCATTCCCAAACTGTTTTCTGCCAACAAACCATAGTTTGAGCAACATTTTACATAGTCAATATTGAAAGCAACAACAACTAATTAACACCTTTTAAAGTGAAAAAACACAAGTCACAACAAAATATCCATTTTTGAGCTCAAATATACCAACATCATAATCAATTTTACGGTACGCTTACCACTATACAAGGCAATATTTATCTGAAAAAACAAATACGAAATCAAAACAAACATTTTATTTACTTGTTTGATATTTGATTTGTTTCCAACTACTACAAATTGAACTTGACAATTTTAAATTACCAATATTCGTATTGCCGTATACATATTCACATTTGGGATAAAATGTTTGCCTCTTGTGAGTTCGCCCCTGTATGAAACCATACAAAAATATAATTACTCTGCTCGTGCCTTGAAAATCGCATCAAAAGGAGAAAGGCAGCAGAGTCGTCTAAAAATTGTTGATGTCATTTCCCAACATTTATTTTGACACCAAATTCTCTAATGGTTCATGAAACCCGCAGCATATCAACATGTATGAAAATCGATTATTGATGTAATTATTTTGGAAACTGATCCAACATAAAAGTGGGTTTTGTCATCATTTTGAATTTTGTTTGCTTGCTGACTACCGGTTCTCAGTATATCTTTATACCACCAACCATTCAACAGCAAGATTCCAAGATTACTGTCTGAAAATGGTCACTTATATATTGTTCACCCTACATGCCAACCCCACAAAGATATACACAAATATACGTGGACATCGCCAAATGGCTACACCAAAAACCAAACCACATTTGCATACGCCAACGTTGGAAATCATCCTTAATTGATGTGCGCACTAAACGCGTCGCAGACATAGACTCCGATCATGAACTAGTACTAGCTCTCATAAAACTCAAATTAAACAAATTGTATAAACAGCACAATAAACAAGCAACAACCAAACGATATGAACTAAAAATGCTTTCTAGTGAATGAAAGAAAAAAGATATTGCGGACTCAATGAGAGAAATGCTGAGTGCGGACCAACGCATAGGGTGGGAAGAAACTTGTAAATCCATAAACAATATATCAGAAGCAAATCTAGGATACGCAAATAAAAATGAACGTAAAATTTGGATAAGCGACAATACTTGGAATCTTATTCAAAGGCGAAACATCCTCAAAATGCAGAGCAACGTAGACAACGGCCTAAGGGCTGAATATAGAGCAATAGCCAAAGCAGTTAAACGCTCTGCTCGCGCTGACAAGAGAAAATATCTGGAATCCCTCGCAGACGAAGCAGAGAAAGCCGCAGGATCAAATAATATGCGTCAACTATTCCAAATCATAGGACGACTAGGAAAACAAAACTTTAATCAAAACAAACCTATTATGGAGGTCAATCGACAACTTCTGACATCAACTGAACAACAAATCCAAATGAGGAAAGTGAAGTCGCAACTGGTAATACATATCAATCACCATCGGCGACAAAAGCTATAAACATCGATCCGCCCTGTGTTGGCGAAATCACAACAGCAATAAAAGCCATGAAACGAAACAAAGCACCCGGAGACGATGGCATACCATCCGACATTCTCCAAGTCGACCCACTAGTTTCAGCTGAAATCCTTCTCCCATTCATAGTGGAAACCTGGCAACCGGAACAACTCCCAGAAAGTTGGAAAACGGGGATTATTATAAAATTGCCAAAAAATGGTAACCTAACTGACTGCAATAACTGGAGAGGAATAACATTACTTAATACAATATACAAACTAATTGCAGTCATAATAAACACAAGGCTCCAAGAAATAGAAAGAACTCTACGAGACGAACAAGCTGGGTTCCGTCCCCACCGCAGTTGCGTAGACCAAGCTAACACGCTTCGAATTATCATAGACCAGTCAATCGAATGGCACTCTCCAATCTACCTGGTATTTATTGATTTCCAGAAGGCATTTGACTCCATCCGCCGAAGCGTAATATGGACAGCACTGGAAGCCAAAGGAGTACCCCCTAAAATTGTCAACTTAATAAAAGCAATGTACGAAGGAGCCACACTAAGGGTTCGACATGGCACAACGTACAGCGAAACCTTTTCCACTAACGCTGGAGTGAAACAAGGCTGCCCATTATCACCTCTACTCTTCGCCGTCACACTAGACAACATAATGGGTGAAGTTAGTAAAAAGAAAAGGGGTATAGTTTGGAATCTTCAAAACCACCTCGAAGATCTTGTTTTCGCCGATGACATATGTCTTATGTCTTATAGACACAGTGATATGCAATCCAAACTGGACGAGATAGTGAAGTTGTCTGCACAAGCCGGTTTAACAGTCAACATCAAAAAAACTAACGCCATGCATATCAACCACAACAATACCAATAAATTTCTTGTAAACGGACAAGGAGAAAGTGAATGGGTGACCTCCTTTTGCTATCTGGGGTGTATAATGTCGGACAATGGCGGCATATATGACGACGTCCAATACAAGTTAGGGAAAGCTCGCTCAGTCTTTGGTAGATTAAACCATATATGGCGTTCAACGCAGATATCCCTTCAAACTAAATTGCATATTTTCAATTCATACGTCAAACCGACGCTGTTATACGGAAGTGAAACGTGGCTAACAACTAATGCAATTAATCAAAAAATTCAAACCCAGATCAACAAATTTTTACGAAGAATATGCAGAATATTTTGGCCAAATACAATCTCCAACGCTGATCTATGGAGGAAAACAAACAAGACGCCAATAAATATACAAATTATGAAGAAAAAGTGGTCATGGATCGGACACACTCTAAGCAAACCGCCACAAAGTATATGCAGAGAAGCTCTTGAATGGAACCCCCAAGGCAGTAGAAGGCGAGGCAGGCCGATAACAACATGGCGACGAACAATCCTCACAGACATCAAGAAACTTAATATATCCTTTGATGAATTAAAAACATATTGTAATGATAGAAATAAGTGGAAACATCTTGTAGAAGCCATATGCTCCCAAGAGGAGTAATAAAGGAATAAAAAACATGCCAACTCGAAATTATGTAAAATTATTCCAAACCGTTGCCAACCCTATGCTCACACATATAATAAGTTCTTACGTTTAGCAATGATTCCAGCTTACAAATCCTGTCTGCCCTTGGCCTTCGGTTAGATGACATACCGAGGCTGCGAGTACTAAGTTGCGTTACCGCAAGAGGGCCCGGCATGTTGAAGCGACTTCAACAAATTAGTCTGTGACGACGTGTTTTCACTTTGAAGCTGGGGTAGGTTCAGCGGGGGCCAGGGTCGTCACAAGAATTTATTTTTGATTTGGGAACAACAAGGAGAGAGAAGCACACTGTTTTTCTTAAAACGTTATAAACAGTTTATTTAATAAAAACACTTAACACTACACTACACATAATCCAATCCTCATTATATTAATCTATGACGAAGTTTTGTGTGACCGTTGTATTAGAATGATAAAAGCAGGAAGATCGATGAGGGATGATGATATATGATTGATGGGGGAATCGACGAACGAAGATGTGGTTGGTGAACGGTGAATAACTCGTAGCGGTGACGGTTTGACAATGCTGCGGCTCGAAGAATATCGACGAATAATGGTGGCAGCGGCTTGACAATGCGGCGGTCCGATGAATATCGACGAATAATGGTGGCAGCGGCTTGACAATGCGGCAGCCCGATGAATATCGACGAATAATGGTGGCAGCGGCTTGACAATGCGCCAGCCCGATGAATATCGACGAATAATGGTGGCAGCGGCTTGACAATGCTGCGGCCCGATGAATATCGACGAATAATGGTGGCAGCGTCTTGACAATGCGACGGCCCGAAGAATACCGTCGCCGTGGTTCAGTCGCGTCGCACAGCTAGAGAATAGTGTGTATTGCTACACATCCACCCGTCGCCGTAGTACAGTAGCGTCAACACAGCTAGAGAATAGTGTATATTGCTATACACCCACCCGTCGCCGTGGTTCAGTCGCGTCGCACAGCTAGAGAATAGTGTGTATTGCTACACACCCACCCGTCGCCGTAGTACAGTAGCGTCAACACAGCTAGAGAATAGTGTATATTGCTATACACCCACCCGTCGCCGTGGTTCAGTCGCGTCGCACAGCTAGAGAATAGTGTGTATTTCTACACACCCACCCGTCGCCGTAGTACAGTAGCGTCAACACAGCTAGAGAATAGTGTGTATTTCTACACACCCACCCGTCGCCGTAGTACAGTAGCGTCAACACAGCTAGAGAATAGTGTATATTGCTATACACCAACCCGTCGCCGTGGTTCAGTCGCGTCGCACAGCTAGAGAATAGTGTGTATTTCTACACACCCACCCGTCGCCGTGGTTCAGTCCCCACTATGAGCCAAGGAATATTGCTTAGAATACTTCGACTCAATTCAACCAAGGTTGCGCGCCGTTTCTTCTAATCAACCACCTTATCTCAGCAATCATCAACAGACGACTGCCCCGAAGTAGAGTAATGAGGAGGATTCAGAATCCATTAAAAAACTCAAATTACAAGTCATATAGTAATTAAAAGTATCAAATTACATATCTTAAGTAAACAAATGGGGTAAAAAGGATCGCAGACTCATTTATAAAGTAAACAAACAGCATACCATGAGATGGGGTGACCGTGGGAAATTCTTGGAATTCCTTATGCTGGGGGAAGCATGTCCACTATCAACGTGGGTGGCTTCGTTTGTCCGTAAGCATGCTGGATCGTGTCCACTATCAACGTGGGTGGCTTCGTTTGTCCGTCCGTCTGTCCGTAAGCATGCTGGATCGTGTCCATGATCAATGTGGGTGGTCTCGTTTGTGCGTCTGTCTGTTGATTGATCTAATTATGAAGCATTGACCATTGTTGAGGCATTGTGTTTATTGTATGTTTGTGTGTATGTCGTTTGGTTCCTTTTGCTTAGCATTGGATCAGCAGCCACGATAGCTTTATTGTATGTTTGTGTGTATGTCGTTTGGTTCTTTTGCTTTACTTTAAGTCAGAGGACAAGTGTACTGAGTATTTACTGAGTGTTTGAATATGAATTCGATCGATCTTCTCGATTTGTTTATTATTATTATTCGATGAAGGCGACAAAGTCTTTAATATTTAATTGAAGGGTGGATTGAATTTTTGGTTGCTTCAAATTGATCTTTGCTATGGATTTGGATATGTATGCAAATATGATTAGGGCAGTTAAGGGGGAGAGGGAACCAATGTGTACAAATGAGAAATCGATGACCATTGTTGAGGCATAGCGTTTGTATGTATGTTATTGAGCTTCCTTTAAATTTATACTGTGTTTGCATTAAACCTACATTCAGCATTATACAATATCGGATTTGTTTTGATTAAATGTTATGAAGCTGGGTTATTGAATTTTTTTAAAGATGACACCACGTCTGGTTCTTTAAACCCTATATGTATGTATAGATGTATGTATGTTTGTGGTGATATTGACCTTGAAAAGGAATATGTTTAGATTATGACTTTGATTTCCTTACATCTGTGTATGGAAGAGTGAAGAAAGATTTATAAAGCTACTGTAGGAATCAGTTCCTCACTTTCAATTGAGAGTTTGAAGGAATAACATATCCCATTCAACATCAGCTTAAGTTAAAGTTCCTTAACAATTTCAACAAATCCAAAGATTTCTAAATAGTGAACTCATACTATAGTATAAAAGCAACAAGTGCAAAAAAAATTTCAAGTTATAAAGTGCTTTTGAACAAAAAAAAAAAAAAAACAAAAAAAATGGAAAGATTCGAGTGTAACGTTTGCTCCAAAAAGTGCGTGTCTAACGCTGCATTAAGGAAGCATTGCAGTCCCACAAAATTTGCAATATATGCAATAGAATACTGCTACATTCGCAAGCGCTTAGAACACACTATGCTGTTTATCATCCGGAGTATCCGCAAGGACTACAACGTCAGGTTAATCATCAGCAGCCGAGATTAAGACAGGTGCCTCAATATCAACAACAACAACCTCTTCATAATCATGGAATATGGCAAAATAATGGATTTTGGAATCAAGATAATCGATTATGGCAGCGATACAATCAACAGCCTCAAGCACCCCCACAATATCAAGACTTATGGAATAACTCTCGTGGATTTTGGCTGCCGTACAATCAACAGACTCAAGCACCCCAACAATATCAAGACTTATGGAATAACTCTCCTGGATTTTGGCAGCCGTACAATCAACAGTCTCAAGCATCCTAACAATATCAAGACTTATGGAATCACTATCCTGGATTATGGCAGCAATATAATCAACTGCAACATACACCACAACAACAAGTCAATCAAGATTTCGGATTATGGCAACAAAACAATCAACAACAGCAGGTACCCCAACAATATACAGGTATATGGCACCAAGGTCATCGGTTATTACAACAACAAGCAGAATTTCAACATCCATATACTATGAATCAACATCCTCAACAATTACCGCAACAACAGGAACAACAAGTTGATCAAAGCACTCCTATATTTAAATATTGCGAATATTGCAAACTTTTTGTAATAAGCACAAATTGGCTTCAGCACTGTGAAACAAAAAGCCACAGACAGAAAGTAGGTGGACGAATTAATGATGACTTGACATTAGTCAAAAGTGGCTTCAGCAATAGGGTGCAAACTTTCCAATATAATATAAAAAGGGATACAATTGATGTCGACTACATATTTCGTGAATCGAAAACAGCTCTAATGAATCAGCTTGATGATGCCTTAATCCGCCATGATTTAATAAAATTCTATTTGGAGCTTGGAGGAAAATATGTCAAAATTTCTCAAGAAAAGGTGATAGAAAAAAATATTTACCACAACACAAAAATGAAACAACTCTCTAGATCTGATAATATAGAGAGTCAAATAAATGATCATTTTGACTGCATTAAAGTTAAAATGTCTGAATTTCAAGAACGGGGATCTGGTTGGGCTCTTTCAAACATAATGAGCCTGAAAATTCACATTAATAAGTGTTGTCCTATAAGAGGTTCGCAATACATATCAACCCCCGAAGAACTGATTGATAGACATGCGTGCATAAATGTCTATAATAATGACATATATTGCTTAAAGTGGAGTATAATTGCAGCGTTGCTAAACCCCAAAAACCCCTCAAAAACGTCATCATACGGGAGGATTAATATTGAATCAGATTTAGTCAGTTTGCGGAATGGTATTGCCCTTAACTTTAAAGGGATGGAGTTTCCAGCAGATGTCAAACAAATAAAAATATTTGAGGAAAACAATCCAAACATAAGTATAAATGTGTTTGGATATGATTATAAAACAAAAGATATTATAGGTCCATATTACATCACTCAAAAGGAAAAAGATACGCATATAACGCTGCTACTTCTAGAAAAGGAGGATAAAGCTCACTATATTCTAGTGAAGCATATATCTAGGTGAGTTATAATAGTTCAAGTATTATTTTAACATCGTTGTACTAATTTTTTACTTTTCCTTAGGTTAATACGTCCACAGATAACTAAGAAAAAAAAGACGTGTTTACATCTGCAACCAATGCTTACATTATACGTTTAATAAAGATTTAATGGATAGACATAAGAATATATGCAGCAGGATTGTGACCAGAATGCCTGTAGAAGGTAAATCGACCTTAGCATTTAAGAATTTCAAAAAACAAATGTATGTACCTTTTGTTATATATGCCGACTTTGAATGTATTTTAGAAAAATCAGGTAATAATGACAATATTGTTAATAAGCACATTCCCCGTGCTTTTAGCTTTTATATAAAATGTAGTTTTGACAGTAGCTTAGATAAGTTTTTTATATACACTGGTGAGGACGCAGCCAAAAAATTTGTTGAAATGTTAGATAAGGAATGTAAAGAAATCTATACAAACTATTTAAGCGTCAATAAACCTATGTCACCTTTAACTCAATCACAATTAGAAGATTTTGATGCAGCAGTAAATTGCCATATATGTGAAAAGAAATTAGACAATGATAAAGTTAGAGATCATTGTCACATTACTGGCGAATATAGAGGGGCTGCACATAATGAGTGCAACCTCAACTATACAGTTCCAAAATTTATCCCAATTTTGTTTCACAATTTTTCATCGTATGACTGCCATCTGTTTATAAAAGAACTCATTAAGTATATACCTAGGAAGAAAACTAATATAATTCCTCAAAATAAAGAGCTTTACATCTCCTTATCTCATATCATTGATATGGGAAATAATGAAACACTAGAATATAGATTCTTGGATAGCTATAGATTCATGCCGGCAAGTTTAGACACTCTAGCCAAAAATTTGAAAGATGACGATATGTTATCTGTAAGATCATACTTTCCTAACAATAATGAATTCTCGTTAATGAGGAGGAAGGGCATATTTTGTTATGAATATTTAGATTCATTTCAAAAGCTCAATGAAACAAGTCTTCCTCCAATAGAGGATTTCTATAGCAACCTAAATAATAAACATTGTGATAAAGACGATTATGAGCATGCTAAGAAAGTGTGGGAAAATTTTAATTGTCGATCATTGAAAGAATATATGGAATTATATTTAAAAACAGATGTGCTCCTACTGACTGACGTTTTTGAAAATTTTCGCAAGTCTTGCAAAAAGGATCACCAGCTCGATCCTTGTCAGTATTATACTGCGCCAGGGTTAGCTTTTGATGCGATGCTGAGACATACGAATGTATCGCTTGAACTGATTAGGGATTTAGACATGTTTAAATTAATTAAAAAGGGTATACGGGGTGGTCTAACCCAATGCTCAAAAAGATATGCCAAAGCTAAAAATAAATACATGAAGAATTTCGATAAGGATTTACCGTCAAACTTTTTATTATACCTAGACGCTAACAATTTGTACGGTTGGGCAATGAAACAATTTCTTCCAATTTCAAATTTTAAATTTCTCGAGCCAGAAGAAATGATTATAGATGAAGAAGAAATAAAGAAGCTTCAACCAGATTCTGACATTGGATACATATATATAGTTGACTTGGACTATCCAAAAGAACTTCATGATAGTCATAATGATTTACCCTTTTGTGCACAAAATAAAAAGGTAGGGGGTTCTAAATATGAGAAGCTTATTGCTGATTTTGCTCCAAAGAGGGAGTATCCAATTCATTATATGGTTTTAAAGCAATGTCTTGAAAATGGACTTAAATTGAAAAAAGTTCATAGCGTTATTTCCTTCAAACAAGCTCAATGGCTTGAGCCATATATAGATAAAAACACCGCTAAAAGAAAAGAAGCAACCAATTCGTTTCTTAAAGATCTATATAAATTATATAATAATGCAGTATTTGGTAAAACTATGGAAAATGTTGACAAGCGAAAAATTGTGAAATTAGTAACTGAGTGGGAAAGTGAAAATCGACGCACATTAGACGCCAGAAAATTAATTGCAAAGCCAAATTTTCATAGTATGTCGCAATTTGATAATGATCTTTGGGCAATACAAATGAATAGAGTAAATGTATTATATGATAAACCAATCTATCTAGGATTTTGTATTTTAGAATTAGCAAAGTGGAAAATGTATGATTTCCACTATAATTATATTAAGAAAAAATTCGGAAATCGGGCCACTTTATGCTATATGGATACAGATTCTTTCATTTATGATATTTTATCAGAAGATGTTTACGAAGAAATTAAACCTGATATAGATTTATACTTTGACACTTCCGATTATCCTGAAAATAATATTTACAACATACCACGGAAAAACAAAAAAGTAATCGGAATGATGAAAGACGAGAATTGTGGCAAAATAATGAGTCTTTTCGTGGGTTTAGGAGCAAAAATGTATTCTTTTAGAACTGAAGAGGATGAAGAGGTAAAAAAGGCTAAAGGTGTAAAGAAGAGCGTCATATCAAAATATTCCATATATGATTATAAAGCATGGTAGAACAAATACAAGGTAAAGTTAATACTACAACAAATACAACTCGAACAACAACCACAAAGGAATTTGTTTTTGTTTGTAAACCTTAGTGTCAACGTAAATGTAAACAAAACAAGGAAATGTCTATAAATTATTGGAATTTAAAAAAACTAATAATTTTTCACATTTGATTGAATATTTTGGAAAACATGAATGAAAACTCGTTAGATTTTCAATTTGAATGTTTCCATATCATTCCACTAAATGCATAATTTCTCGCAGAAAGTAGAATACTTGCAAAAATGTTTCGGGTCGCTGGTAATTTATTGAAAAAAGAGAAGATGTTTCAATCATTTGCTTTTGAAAACAAAAAAGCACATGTTTATTAGGGCTTTATTCTTTTCAAGTTTAAGAAAATACCACACATATTAACAAATATTGTACCGCCTCTATAAGCGGTGTTTTATTGTGCGGCATGTCGTTCGGACCTGGAGGAGGTTACATGTCAATGATATGAAGCCGTCTTTATGGGAAATAGTTTTTTTTCTGATGAATAAATTTGTTCTTCAAAAATATATATCCCTAATATACATCGAACATAGAAATAAATACATAAAATGTCGAATGGAATTTGACACTAACACTACAACCCAGTTCAGTCAGCTGGGTATTGCTGCTACCTTTTCTTGTTCTACCATGATTATAAAGATTGTTTATTTAATGAAAGCACTACTAGTGACATATCACTTAATTTTAGATCTAAGATGCATCAAATATATACAAATATAATGCATAAAGTTGTCTTAAGTTCTAAAGATACTAAGAGAAAGATTATGCCAGATAAAGTACATACTTTAGCTTGGGACCATTATAGTATAGAATTAAATGATTTAAATAACGTGCCTGAATTGAATGATTTAATAAATTTACCTGAATTTGTAACCGATATGGATATTGATTTAGATTTAGATACATCACTCAGTACCGAAGATTTTAATAACTTACCCCCATTTTAAGGTATATTGTTATTGTAATACCTAAGAAAATACTTACATTATGAAAAAAGAACATCTAAATAAAACAAAACTTGTATATTGTTATATAATAAACATGTGTTTTATTTCATTATTGAATTTGTATGATTCAAAGGTAAGTATACAAATACATATAAACTTATACTATTTTTCTGACAATTCCAGTCAATGGAACATACTCTACCAGACGATCATGGATAATTAAGCAGTATGCTGAGGTATTTTGAGGAATTGGTGTATTGGTTTCAAATTGAATTTTTAAATCGATGGGTCCATTCTTCACAGTTTCGTTTTGATTGCTGATGTCAATAACGGCAATGGGGTTGTCTTTAGAACTTGCATATGTGAGAAGTGGTTGTGGTTCCCTCATATAATAAGATTGTTGAAACTTGGCATACATGTCATAGAGTACTGCATAACGATTTTCTCCAAACTTTAGATTCAAATCATCATACGGATAAGTTTCAGAGTTCAAGTGAACTTTAATATTTTGAAGTTCACAGTGTTGTAGCTTGTTGTCTCTTTCAAATATCAAAGCAACGTATCGAGGTCTTTCGTGATTGGCAGACAATTTAACATTCCAGCTGTGTTGCCTTCCACCAGCAAAAGTTGGATTAAAGTAGCAATCCCAGCTGCGGAAAGCTATCGGTAAAGTTTTTCCATCCTTGATTGTTTTCAAGAAACTAATCTTTCTATAGTCTGATAAATGAATGTGTTGTACTTTCCAAACAATGTTTGTAATAGTGAGTTGAATTTCTTCGTTTTCAGCAGTTGAATAACATACATTTTTATCGCTGGCGCTTCTTAAGAGAATCAAGTCATGTTTACTATTGCAAATTACTTTATTAAAGTCCTCTGCAAAACCCAATAGACGATTCAAGGGAACACAAAAATTGAATGAGCTTGTATTTACGTCACCATCTGGATTCCAGCCTGCATTACTCATAACCTTGTTTTCAGATTCACTTAGAGAAATCCAATTTTTAACTTTTGTTGTTGTACCCAGATAACGAGTACGATCAATTTCAATTCCATTTAGCTCATAGCGAATTTCATCAAACATGTAACCCACACAATTATTCCTCAGTTTAGCATTCTGTGAAACATCCCCCTTTGCAGTTTTCAAATTTCCTTCAATGTATAGATAGCTCCCCGATGGTAGTATGTAAAGATCTTGATTTTGTATACTTATACGAATTTCATCGTTATTTTTAAATGATTGGATGTATGGAACATAGCTGTGGTAGTCTCTCTTTACAATATCCCCTCAGAGATTGGACGTTCATTAATATCGAGTATTTCAGACATTTCGTTTAACTTTTAATTTAATGAGTTTTAAAAATTCTTTATTTTCCTTGGTTAGGAGAGGTCTTGTCAGTTTGACACCTTGATGTTGAATGTGTTTTGGTGTTTGTTTATGGTTGTATTTATTGTAAATAATCATGGTTGTCTTGGTCTAATATGAATTCGTAGAGTAATTTCTTCTCCTCTAAAGTTTATCAAGCGTCCTTCTTGGTCTAATATAAGTATCTCCAGATGACTTATTTCTTTGACGTTCACCGGCAAATAAATGAGATTCATCGGTCTCTCAGCCAATTTATATCCTGGAGGGACATCAAGTGCAAATTCGTGTAGAATATGCGCAGGAGACCCATTCATGAATGATCCAGTAACAATGTTGCAATGTATTTGTATAGCATTGACCTTTAGAATGTTTACCGGAAGGTTTGAAGTATGCTTTTTACCTGGTTCTAAAATTTTTCCGGTAAAACCAAAGAGTTTTGCTATAGATTTCTCTTTATCAAAGTATATGGGATCATGAGAGGATAAGATCTCTATTTGTAGCGTATTATTGTTGGCTTTAATTTCAATTGATCTATTAATGTGGATTGCTCTATATTGTGTTTCCAAGTAGTGAGCAATATCTTGTAGTTCATATGAACCTATGGGTATCTTTATAATTTTGTCTCCGATATGAAAGAGATTGTTATCATTATCCACATTTGGTATGGAATTGTAGGATTGAAAATCAATTAAACAACACTCATAACTACCCTCTCCCAATTCAATAGGAGGTGAATAGTTTGAGTGTAAAATTGATGATTTACCCGTCAAAGTAAACGTTCTTGACATTGCCAGTTCCTTTCTAGTAATAAGTAAAAACAACAAATATGCATATGTTTATATAGGTTTTTTTTTTTTGTATTTATTAAAATACTAAAATATATAAAGTTTACAATACATTTGTCTTATCTATCCAGGAATTATGCTTGCTTGAAAATCCAAGCCATTTAACAAAGACTTTATCACCCTTTGTTTTTAATATTTTTTCTACTAAGTATGTGTTGGGATATTTTGTGGGTAAAATTTCTTCTTTATAGAAACATCCATGTATGGGATTTCCTTCGTAGTCTTCTAGTAAATAAGTAGCAGGGTTGGTTAATCGTATTCCTCTTATTTTAAATATTTCTGTAGTCCAATTTGGCGTATACCCCTTTTCAAATTGATGTTTATATTTGCTGATCCGTACATGATCACCCACACGGAGATTTTGCCTCTTAAAGATTTTTATGTGGTTATACACAGTTTTTAACAACATCTGCTCATTGGATGAATTTACTTGAATAGGTGCCATTTTTATGGTTCGATGACGTGTTTTGTTGTATTGATCAACCAAGTCTCTATAAATAACAATCCATTGATAATTTCCATTGTAGCTAAACCCCTTCCACATCATACCCTTTAAAGTTCTATTGAAGCGTTCAACAATTGAGGCTTTCAATACACTGTATGTAGAGTAGTGGTTTATTGAATGTTTCTGCATTAATTTTTTAAATTCCTTGTTGAAAAATTCTTTTCCATCGTCGGTTTGTAAATTCTTTGGAATTCTTCCATCTTTTAAAATTTTTTCAAATGCTCTATATACTTCCGTTGCTGTTTTTGTTTTAAGTGCTTCGCACCAGACAAATTTTCGAAAAGGTGTCGATAACAGTAAGCATAAATCTGTAGCCCTTGTTTGCTTTAGAATAGCTGCCCATTTCAACTAAATCAGCTTGCCAAAGATCACCGATGCCTTTTGTAATAACCCTTCGTCTTTTAAAATTTCTTCGTGCTTGAGAGTGGAGTTCGTTTATCAATCCTCGCTTTTCCATTATTCAAGTTTTGGGGGATATATTAGAGCAATTGAGTTGAATGGGGGTTGAGATAAGACTTTAAAAATTTCCTTATGTGATTGTTTGAGATGGGATATTTCTTCTCTTAGTTGAGTACACTCCAGAATGATATTTTGGTTTAATACTTCTTGTATGTGCTTGATTTGTGAATGTATGTATGCTTGGTTGACCGCATCCGTTCCTTCTGTTGGGGGTGCAACGTTCCTAACTTTTTTATTTTGCACGTCAAGGTTGTTATCTTCGTCAATATTAATTCCCAGTATTCTCGAAACATTGTCTCTTACTTCTATTGAGTGGGTTTTTGGATTATAATGATGACCAAACTTGTCAACAGTCATAGGTTGTTTGTTTCCTTTAAAGTTTACTTAATAGATTATGTTGCCTTCTCGCAGTTCTTCGATAATCGAAACAATCTCATTAGTATGATTATTGTTTCCGGCTTGTTGTGATGCCATCAACAGCTTTAATCGTTCTACCAACTCGTTGGGATCGTCCCAGTATATATAGTTGGGTTTACTAGGATTTAGTGTCATTAAGCCTTTGCCACTGTGAGTATTCCCCATTAACTTTTTAATTATCCGCTTATATTTTTGTCCTTTGTTCCCCTTGATTCTACCATTAGGGTCATAGTTTATTTTAAATGCATTTGAGTCCAACAAGATTGTTTTATATATGTCGAGTTCTGTAGGATCATATTTTTTGGGGTTTTGAAAAAATAAGAGTTCAAATAGTCCTGGTGTAAATGCCCAATTTTTATTTCCAATCGTAATCTTTTCATTACTGATTTTCAGTGGTTTATCTCCAAACATCCATTCACCATTTTCATCTTTATGCGGTCCATATACTGTATCTAGTTTTTTATTTTTCTTCAATAGTGTTAGACTAATTGGATCGTCTTCATCATCCTCATTTTCTGAATAAAATGTGTCATCTTTTGAGGTATTGTAAGTATCATCATTTTGTGAATAATCTCCATTATCCTATTTCCCCTCCAATATACTTGGCTCAAGCTTAATCTCCGGTTTATATTTTTTAAAGGGTGTACTCGCAACAAAAGATTCTCTAAATGAATCCATATTCTCCTTCTTGGGTGCAATCATTTTGCTGGCATTCTCAGTTGAAAGCTTTAGTAGTTTGTTTTTGGGTTCTGTTAATGGTTTAAAAGTATTTGCCAATTCAGTAGTTTTAGCATCTTCGCCCATTTTAATGCTTTGACATTTTCTTTTCAAAACATTTTTGGACTTTACAAGTCGTTTCAACATTGCTTCCTCCATGGTTGCAGGTGTACTAATGTAAATATACTATATGACATCTTTTAAATAATATTATGGTTGAATAAATGTATGAAAGCCTTTCCGATATCTCCCAGAGTGAATTTCATCATCTTTAGAAATCGTCAGAAATCCATATTTTTCCTTCCAACATTCATGACAAATGTCTTTGAAGATATCAAAACTCATGTCACATCCAACATGATCGTTGTATATGTGTCTTAAATTCAGATCGTCTTGTTTAAACATGATTATCATATAGGCATTATCACGCAACAAATGCTTTGGGATACGGGTGTATGTTTGACATAAGTAAAATGAGTCAACACTCTTATGTCGACCCATACTAAAATAGTTTTTAATATTGTTCTGTTTATCACATGATACATCGTCAAAAATCATGATTGAGTTTGGTTTTATTTCATCTGGTTGTATAACATCATCATTATTGGTGAATGTAAACAATCCCATCCCTTTTACATAGGAAATCAGTTTCTTTAGGTACTCATATTTAGGTTGATATAGCGATTTTGAATAAATGTAAACATTTTCAAATTTTAATCCATTTGGGCTTTCAATCAAACTAAGCATAACATTCGTCTTTCCACAGTTTGATGGACCCACTATTAATGCTCGTATAGTATTGGGTAACAAAGCACTATGTCGTGGGGTTTTCCTTTGTATAAAGTCCCCATTTCGTACTGTAATTTTAGCTTGTTGCTCAACTAATCTCATGTTTACAACTAATGATTAGTATAAGAACACATGACTATTTATAATATATTAAACCAATTTACATATATCTTTTGTTTAGAACCTGTAAAAAAAAAAGTATAAAATGATTGTTTACAACGCAAATCGATTTATTAGAAAGAAAGCCGTTAAAGGAGGAGGACTTGTAAATAAGTTGATAAACTCTCTTCCAGTCGAACTTCATCTACCAGGCTATCAATTTTGTGGACCAGGTACAAAGCTAAGAAAACGTATACAAAGAGGAGATCAAGGTGTTAATCCACTGGATGCTGCTTGTAGAGTACACGATATTGCCTATTCGCAGAATAAAGATATTGAACAACGTTATATTGCTGATCGTGAACTAACTGAACGAGCTTGGGAACGAGTAAAATCAAAGGATAGTAGCATTGGAGAAAAAATAAACGCATATCTTGTAACTAATATAATGAAGGCTAAGACTAAGCTTGGCATGGGGTTGGGAACCAAAAAACCCAAACAATTGATAGGACAACAAATTTTTAAAAATGCTGTAAAGAATGCTACGAATACACTTAAAAGCGTTAAACCAACTGATATTAATGCTGCCATAAAAATAGCAAGGAAAGAAATACAAAAGACATTCCGAGGAAAAAAGTCAAAGGTGGTCATACCAAGAATAATAAGGGTACCCAAAAGGGGAGGATTTCTTCCTCTCATACCTATTCTAACTGGTTTGGGTGCGTTGGGTGCATTAGCTTCGGGCAGTTCAGCGATAACCAATGCAGTTTTGAATGCTAAAAAAGCCAAACAAGAGTTGCAAGAGCAAACCAGACATAACAAAACCATAGAAGCTATAGCTATGGGTAAAGGTCTCTATCTCAAACCATACAAAAAAGGCTATGGAATTTATGTTGATGAAAATGAGAATCCAAAAAACTAATAAAACAGCTGCCCAAAGGTCCGCTTGCCGATAAACATATAAATACATTTGGAAAAAAATACATACTTCACTTTAGAGGTGTTTATATGCGAGATAAACTACCTAAAAAACCGTATCGAAAAGAATGTGGTATCATAAATTTAGATATTGACAGTGGTCCAGTGGTCCTTCAACCTCCATTAGAAGTTTTACATTACTTGGGACCAGCTACAACATATAATTATAAAAGAGATCAACGATTTAATACATACAACTGCGGCCATCTTTGTTTAAAGTTTTTAATGGAAGTGAGCAAGATTTTATAAATAAAATACACCAACAACAAAAGTATTCTCTACAGTCTAATTCAACTAATCCAAGATGTCGTATCTAATCCAAAGATCGGATGTAGCATTTGCCGACTTTCAATATTGTCATGGAAATGATAAAAATATTTTCATGAAGGAACTCTCATTTATGTGTGGAACTTCTGTTATTCCGAATCATTTTTTGTTTCGACCACCTTATAGTGCAAAGGAGCTTGATGGAGAAGCACTCAGAACAATCAACTACACCAAAGCACATGTGAATGGATTAGACTGGACCGATGGAGAAATCTGCTACAATGATATCGAGGATGTTCTCTCACCATTAAACAACTATCAATACGTTTTTGTAAATGGGAAAGAAAAGAAATGCTTTTTGGAAAACTATCTTCAAACTAATATTGTTAATTTAGAAAGTAATATGAATCTTAGAACTCGTCAAGATTATTTCACCAATTGTCCAATTCATTTAGATTCTAAGTATAAATGTGCTGTTAATAATGTATTTAAGATATTTGTTTTCATTGAACAGAAATGGTATTATATTCGTGATATAATACAAGATGGATTGTAAAAACCAAAACATAAAATAAAGATTATAAATAAAACAACAAAGATTTGAGTGTTTTAATTTTTCTCAAATTTTATTC
Source organism: Musca autumnalis (assembly GCF_047663935.1). NCBI lineage: Eukaryota > Metazoa > Arthropoda > Insecta > Diptera > Muscidae > Musca > Musca autumnalis. The sequence continues at coordinate 149,411 of NW_027411765.1, forward strand.
ATAGAAGTGCAAGCAATGAATGTGAACAATAATACTAATATTGTTTAAAACTCTCTGGTGCCGCAAACATCTAGACCAATTTCAGGGAGGATATCATCTAAAATATCTTGATTGATGGGAATATTGTTTGTATAAAGTCTTCTCATTAGCGGGCAGCTGTATGACATTCGTAAATGCTCTGCAACAGGACAGTCAGCTTCTTCCCATTGATGAATAACTAATTCACAAAAATAACATCTGGTCAAATCTCCTATACCAATATAATAAAATCCAACTGCAGCCATCGTCTTTGTATCTGGATACGGTAATGGCCAACCATTGAAGGTTTTTAAACGCTCGTCTTCCCTATTAAGCGCAGACATCTTTCTAACTAAACTATTTTCATACTGAAACCTCTATCCCCCCAAATTTAAATAAGAAGCCACAGAAACTTTAAATTTTATAAAAATTCTTTATTTTTGTTTAATACGGTGGATAATAAAATGTTGGAATTTCCAATTGTTTTAACTCTAATTTATATACATCTGCTCCGCTGGAATCTTTCAGGGTAGATTTTGTGATAGCATATCCTCCACCAGCTAATTGTTTCACATGTTCGTCTCCTAGTGAAAGAAATCTTGTTGGCAAGTAAAGAATAGAGTCATTTATCCTCAATACAATTCTCTCCCCATATTTTGTTTTGCTCTTGAATGCTCTTTTATACTGTGAATCTTATTTTCAAATTTTTGCTTTTTATACGAAAACTGTAGTATGCTAAAACATGAATTTCACAATATTGTGAAATTAATAGGGCATACATATGTTAAGTTATGAACATGATTGAACATGCTCACAGAGAGACTGGCGGACAGACGGAAAAATCCACTTTGATTACGATCATGATTCGACATGCTCACGGACAGACATATATTAAAATAAATGTATTTTGTTTACATTATCGATCAAATGTGGTTCTCTCTCAACTTCTCGGTCTGGCTCCCTCCCACACATATACAGGAGGTAAAATATGCAACTTTGTTTCATATTTTGCTTCACACATACAAGAGGTAAAATATGCAACATTGTTTCATATTTTGCTTCACACATACAGGAGGTAAAATTTGCAACTTTGTTTCATATTTTGCTTCACACATACAGGAGGTAAAATATGCAACTTTGTTTCATATTTTGCTTCACACATACAGGAGGTAAAATATGCAACTTTGTTTCATATTTTGCTTCACACATACAAGAGGTAAAATATGCAACATTGTTTCATATTTTGCTTCACACATACAGGAGGTAAAATATGCAACATTGTTTCATATTTTGCCTCGCTTATATTTAAACGCTTACATATGTATGTATGTATTCTTGATTATATTATCGAAAAAATGTGGGTCTCTCTCAAATTCTCGGGCTCTCTCCCCCTCATCCGTTCATATAGGTGGCTTAGCCTATCATATTTCTTGTAATTTTTTGTTGTTTTGACCCACTGTGCAGTTAAATTTAACCCTCGCTCTCCAAATACTCTCTCTCTCTCTCTCTCACACACACACACACACACTCTCTCTCTCCCTCTCTCTCAATCTCTCTATCTCTCTCTCACACACACACACACAGACAGGAGGTAAAAAGGTATCAAATTACTGGTCTGGAATGCCCATTACCCCTCTACTCCCCGAGTATGTGAAAGGCACCTCCTTTTATACGATTTCGCCAGGTCAACTGTCAATCGACGACGATCACCTGAACCCTCACCACATGACAGGAACATGCAAACATCACTCCAGTACCACTATGTACCGCTAGGGGCTCTGCTTAATTTACATCCATATTTAATTTATATCTTTCCCACTAGTGGGGTTTGTGCTGACCGTTAAATTTAAATTTAATATGAATAACTTAAATTAATTTACATACGCGAACATAACAATTTAAGATTCATGATAATTCTATGTAATGGATCATATGATAAATGGTGTAAATTATGATGAAGATTAAATAATGAACCCCAAAAACGAACTATGTGACTTTGGGGCGTTACATGGCCTCCCTTCGTCCCTCTGATTTCTTTCTGTTCCCCGTAGTGGGCTTACACGTTGTTATTGTCTTTCAATAGCAGGGAAGTCTAGAGGAATGACATCCAAATAGTTTTATTCTCCGACATTACCACTTTGGTTCGACTACGTCGAATGTAAAGGAATATTAGGAACTGTTGCAGAGGTTCGTAGGAATACTTTCACGGCCCGTCGTTGGAAATAATGATGCGATAAGGTTGTCTGCCTTGCTTGATCAGTAGCTTGGATAAGTGGGTTATTTCAGAAAAGTTGTCGCTGGCGTGTGCTTCATCAAACACTGGGTTGGTTCTGTGGCTTGTTGTGTGATGACATGGTTGGTGGTGGCGTCTGATTCAACGTTGGGTGCAAATATTTCTTCAAGGTAGTGTTGGCTGGTACACATTGGTTTTGACGGTGCAACGGTGTTTACACTCAAAGTCGATGATACGAATGACTGAACTCCGGGCTTGTTTGGTGTATGGTGAGATGACATCGATTCGCTTTTGTCGGTGTCGGCATCCGCGCTTCTGCCAGGATTGGGATGATTCACTTTGTTTCTCCTTGTATTAAGAACGATGCCCTCCTCGGAAAAATATAGTTTGGCGCTTGCTCCATCGTTTCACTCAATAGTATAGTGGTCCTGAGTAGTACGCTTCTTTCTGCATGGAATTTTTACGAACTAATATTTTCTTCTATAACTGTGAGATCTACAAATAGAATAGAAAACATAAGTTCATATATGGGGTACAAGATTCTTATCACAGAGTAAATTCAAATGAACTATGGTGATGGATAAACTCTTCTACGACTGGTCTATGCGAATTTATCATTCAAAATACTGTTTCATCCCACTCAGATGCACTGTGCGGATGTCATTGTTCTGCCCTCGGACCACTGCGATGACTGGCGACTTATATTGTTCCACTACAAACGGGCCTCCGTATTTTGGAGCAAGCTTTGCAGCGAAGTTGTCAATGGCCTTTGACTGGGGGTGCAGACGAACAAGCACCTTTTCACCAATTTTAGGTTTCCACGCTCGACGACGCAGGTTGTAATGCCTCTTTTGTTCTTGTGACGCTTTAGCAAGGTTGCGGCGAACTATTGAAAATATTTCTTTCGGCTCCTGTGCTCGTTCTTCTGGTAATACAATTCGTGCGCCAGTTCCAGTTGTGACTTGATCATACAAGGCCTGAGGTAATCGGGGTTCTCTACCTTGCGTCAAATACGCGGGGGAATAGCCAGTGGACTCTGATGCACTAGTGTTGATAGCTAACATTATTTCGGGCAATGCATCATCCCATTTATTATGTTGCTGCTGCGACACTTGCGCGATCATGGTCTTTACTGTTCTATTTGTTCTCTCCGTGGGATTTTCTTGCGGGGTGTATGGTGCGGTCAGCTGATGTTTTATTCCCATTTCTTTCAGAAATTTCTCAAAATTTCGACTGGCAAATTGGGTTCCGTTGTCCGTAATCAACACTTTTGGCACTCCATACCTCGCAACAATTCTCTCTCGGCAACCCTTTATTAACCCCTCAGTAGTTGCTTTTCGAAGGGGTATTAACTCCGTCCATTTTGAAAACCTGTCCATTATTACTAGGAGCATTGTATTGCCATGCTTCGATCGAGGAAGGGGTCCCACGAAGTCGGCGCAAATAGTTGCCCACGGTTCCTCTGGGATCCTTGTTAACATTTCTCCTGCTGGCTTTTGTTGGTTGGTCTTGTATTTTTGGCAAGATTCACATCGCTTTACATATCGCTTGATGTCTTGGAACATGCCCGGCCAGCAATATCGACTTTCCACTTTGTTGCTCGTTTTTCTAATCCCAAGATGACCTCCGGTGACACTATCGTGTGTTTCTTTTAAGACTTGGTCCCTTGATGAAGTGGGTACGCAGAGCTTCCATGGAGTGCAATCCTCGTCGTTCACTTGTCTCGGTATATGACGGTATACATGGCCCTCCACAATGGAATAATCAGGGTACTTTTTCGGCTGTTTGTTGATGGCTTGCTTCAGTTTACGTATCCACGGACAGGAGCTGCTGTTTTCTTTGACTGTGGCTAGTTCTAGCATCTCCACCGGCTGTCTGGAGAGTGCGTCGGCGACCACGTTCTGCTTTCCCCGTCGATATCTCACTGCGAAATTATATTGCTGCAACCCGAGGGCCCAGCGAGCGAGACGGCCAGTGGGGCTTTCTATAGAATTAAGCCATTTCAGTGCCAGATGATCCGTTATGACTATGAATTCGTAACCTTCTAGGTACGGTCTCATCTGCCTGATGCCCCAAATTATAGCCAAACATTCTTTTTCGGTGGCCGAGTAATTTCTTTCGGCTTTGTTCAAATGTCGGCTAGCATAGGCAATAACCCGCTCATCTCATTCTAATTCGCTGGCGTCCGTTTGTAGGGAAAATGTTTTGGAAAAGTCCGGACAGGTAAGCACAGGTGCCTGGGTCAATCGGCTTTTCAGAGTGACAAATGCTGTTTCTTGCTCTGGCCCCCATTTCCAATGCTTTCCCTTTCTGAGCAGCGACGTTAAGGGTTGTGCTACGGTTGCGAACTGCGGTACAAATCGTCTGTACCACGAAGCCACGCCAAGGAATCTTCTGACCTCTTTCACCGATGTAGGAGCTTTCATTTCTGCAATGGCGGCAATCTTATCTGGGTCAGTTTTGATCCCATCACTGCTAACGACGTGGCCCAGATATTTGGTTTCCTTACGAAAGAATTCGCATTTGTCCACGTTGATCTTTAAATTGGCCGCTCGAAGTCTCCGGAACACTTCTCGTAAGTTGCGTAGATGTTCCTCGAAATTTCTCCCAATTACGATGATATCATCTAGATAGGCAAATGCGTGAGGGTCCATTTCCGGCCCAATGACACTATCCAATGCCCTTTGAAAAGTTGCGGGTGCGGAGTGCAACCCGAAAGGCATGACTTTCCATTGGTAGAGGTCTCTTCCGGCTACCGCGAAGGCAGTGTATTTTCTACTTTCTGTGGCCATGGGAATCTGCCAGTATCCATCTTTGAGGTCCAAACTACTGACATATTTGGCGTCTCGCAAGCGATTCAAGATTGTGTCCACCCGGGGTAAGGGATATGCGTCCGGCACGGATCGTTTATTCAATTGGCGGAAGTCCATGCAAGTTCGCCAATCTCCATTTTTCTTTTTCACTAGAGTTATTGGGAAACTGTATGGGCTCTTGGAAGGTTCTATACAGCCTCGGTCAATAAGTTTGATTATCTCTGCATCGATAATGGCCTGCATAGCAGGATTGCGAGGAGCGTACCTTAGCTTTATGGGACGGTCGTCGGTCATTACGATTTTATGTTCTGCTATCGATGACAGACCTTTTAGTTTCTGAAATAGTAGAACCCCTTCGGCTAAGAACTCTTTAATAATCCTTCGTTGTTCCTTAGTCAGTTCGTTAGTAATTACTTTAGGTTTGGGTAAGATATTTTCTGGAGGCTTGGCTAATTCTCTTACCTCATTCTGTGTGTTGTCAGCGGCGGCAACCATAGTACAATGTTCAACTTGGCTTGTTGGCTTGCTTAATTTCACACTCAATCCTGCGCAATGGATGGTGGTGGGAAATAATTTTAAGAACTCCAGTCCCAAAATAATATCTTCTTTGAACTGCGTCATTATCAGGAACGGACAATTTGAGCTTTGGTTTCCAAACATGACCTGCAATATAACCGATTTTGTGATGTTTACCGCTGTTCCGTCTGCCAGGATGACATTCGCTTGTTGTCGTTTGTAAATAAGATTTTTCTTTAAACCATCTGCAAACTCTCGTTTTATGAAGCAGCTGGTAGCTCCCGTGTCAACGGTTGCTGTTACCAAACGTCCTTCTATTAAAACTGTTGCGGTCAGGCGGTATTCTTCACAATTAAAAGTGGTAGAATTTTGATGGCTACGTTTCGGAGAGGGTCCATTTTTATTTGATTCTTCCAGATTAGAATTTCTTTTTTGGGGGTGATCCTCCCGATCTGTGCGGTAAAAATTATGTTTAGAGTGGTCAATCTGTCGGTTAAAATATTGTTGATGACTGTCCTGCCGCCCAGGATTTGGAATGCACTCCAGGTCATCGGCCAAAGTGATCAACTCCGACAAAGATGTAAAATCCTTTCGACGAATATACCATTGGTAATCCGATTGGGAGTTTCTAAAAATCCTTTCTAATTTTTGTTCCTCCGTCATGTTTGTATGTTGCATTAAATTTTGAATGGCCAACACATATTCCTTAAATGGTTCCCGGTGTCGCTGCGTTCTCTTTCTGATTTCATCATCCAGCTTTTCGAAATATCGTGGTGGCAGAAAGAAGTTTAAAAAGTCTTGTTTGAATTCACTCCATGTGACCCACTGGCCGTGATTATTCCTCAACCAGATTAAAGCTTTGTCTCGGAGCAATTCCGGCATAATTTTTGTTAACTGATTTAAATCCACTGCGTACATTTCAGCTAATTCTTCGACCCTTTCAACGAATCCAATGGGGTCTTTACCATTATCAAATCGAATATTCCATTTGTGTATTTGATCTAGGATAGGCAGTTGACGTGTATGATTGTTGGGTTGATGTGGCTGCAAATTACTTTGTGCATTATCCGTATTGACAGATGATGTTTCCCTTTGTTTATTTATTCTTTCAGTCACAATGGTTGTTTTATTAGTGGGGCACACCCTCAGCGAGTTTGTAGGATCGACCTTTTCCTCTTTAATGGGCGATGACACTATTGATTTCGAACTACACGGTGTCAGCGTTAAAACTGGTATCTGGGTAGTGAAAGGCGTTGTCGTGGCTTTGCCCGGAATCGTACACTCATGCTTGGTTTGTAATTCTAATAATCGGGCTACTAACTTTTCCTCGTGGTTGCCGTGTAGAAATTTGGCCAATCTTTTACGTAGTTCGTCTACTTTTCCGGACGCATCAAGGTTAAACTCACTTAAATACGAAGTCAAATCTTCTTGCTTGAGCAAGTAAACCCATGACACTTTTAACCCTTTGTTTTCCATTTTTTTTTCTAGATTTCCACTATTTTTGTATATATCGTACACTTTTAGTTTTCTTGTTTTTTTTTTTTAATTTTGGTTTCTTTGATATTTCGTTTTGTAACTTGTTTTTAAGCACTCGATATTGGTATTTTTTTTTTTACTTTCTCTCCTTTTGTAGTCCCTGCTTGGGTGCCATTGTGACGACGTGTTTTCACTTTGAAGCTGGGGTAGGTTCAGCGGGGGCCAGGGTAGTCACAAGAATTTATTTTTGATTTGGGAACAACAAGGAGAGAGAAGCACACTATTTTTCTTAAAACGTTATAAACAGTTTATTTAATAAAAACACTTAACACTACACTACACATAATCCAATCCTCATTATATTAATCTATGACGAAGTTTTGTGTGACCGTTGTATTAGAATGATAAAAGCAAGAAGATCGATGAGGGATGATGATATATGATTGATGGGGGAATCGACGAACGAATAATGGTGGCAGAGGCTTGACAATGCGGCGGTCCGATGAATATCGACGAATAATGGTGGCAGCGGCTTGACAATGCAGCGGCCCGATGAATATCGACGAATAATGGTGGCAGCGGCTTGACAATGCGACGGCCCGAAGAATATCGACGAATAATGGTGGCAGCGGCTTGACAATGCGGCGGTCCGATGAATATCGACGAAGAATGGTGGCAGCGGCTTGGCAATGCGACGACAGCGGCTTGACAAGATGACGGCCCGATGAGTACACACGTTCAGTCTAGTATTCCGTCCACACAGCTAGAGAATAGTGTATATTGCTATACACCCACCCGTCGCCGTAGTACAGTAGCGTCAACACAGCTAGAGAATAGTGTGTATTTCTACACACCCACCCGTCGCCGTAGTACAGTAGCGTCAACACAGCTAGAGAATAGTGTGTATTGCTACACACCCACCCGTCGCCGTAGTACAGTAGCGTCAACACAGCTAGAGAATAGTGTGTATTGCTACACACCCACCCGTCGCCGTAGTACAGTAGCGTCAACACAGCTAGAGAATAGTGTATATTGCTATACACAGCTAGAGAATAGTGTGTATTTCTACACACCCACCCGTCGCCGTGGTTCAGTCCCCACTATGAGCCAAGGAATATTGCTTAGAATACTTCGACTCAATTCAACCAAGGTTGCGCGCCGTTTCTTCTAATCAACCACCTTATCTCAGCAATCATCAACAGACGACTGCCCCGAGTATGTGAAAGGCACCTCCTTTTATACGATTTCGCCAGGTCAACTGTCAATCGACGACGATCACCTGAACCCTCACCACATGACAGGAACATGCAAACATCACTCCAGTACCACTATGTACCGCTAGGGGCTCTGCTAAATTTACATCCATATTTAATTTATATCTTTCCCACTAGGGGGGTTTGTGCTGACCGTTAAATTTAAATTTAATATAAATAACTTAAATTAATTTACATACGCGAACATAACAATTTAAGATTCATGATAATTCTATGTAATGGATCATATGATAAATAGTGTAAATTATGATGAAGATTAAATAATGAACCCCAAAAACGAACTATGTGACTTTTGGGCGTTACAAGTCATAATTCAACACATTGTCTCTTCTGTTAGTCTTAAATTTAAACTTAAGATCCACATTCAACAGATCTTTATCCTAAATCGCATTACGATAATCTGGCAACCTTCTCTCCAACTGAGCTTTCACTCATTGGAGCAAAGGCTGCCATTTCTTCTCTTATTCGAAACGTTTCTATGTTTATATTACCACAATATGCCTTATAAATAAAACAAAATTCACTTGTAAAATCAGAAGTCAAAGAAAACAATTGAATAAAACCCGCTGCGTCACCACTTTACTGACAATCGCTGATACTTTTGAGGGAGTTGCCACCGCTACAACTGCTAAAACCGCATACAGTCCACTCTAGGCCAACTCATTCTCAATTGCTCATTGGCCTTTAATGCGTCTTTAAATACTAAACTGAGTTTGCATTTTTTTAATTCATTTGGTAAGCGTGTTGTGTTACCTTTGGATAAAAAAATATGAAAATATGCATCTTTATCCGTTTCGATTTTTGACCTAGAGAAAAAACAAAAGTGATTATTTAACGAATTAATAGTGCTAATTGGTTAACGTATGCGTATACGTTTTCAATGAAATTATATAACTGATACGCATGAAGAAAATCAAACAGGAGACAGATGAATGATAAATTATTACACCATTGAAATATTTTGCGATTTTTCTATTTGCACCACCGACGTCGACAGTATTTCTGGCTACGACCCTGATTTGCATCATCCAAATTTGTATATAAGGGCACAGTTGGCGTCACTTAAATTTTACTTCAATTTAAAAAAAGAATTATCGCAAAAATAGATCAGCTTCATATCAAGTTTTATTTAGTTGTCTAGAGCAATAGTTGATAAAATTAAAATAGAATTTAGTCAATCTGATATTCCAATAGTAATGCTTAACATTCCTTTTGTATACTTCTCCCTATTTTACAAAATATAATAGTCAAGAAAGATGGAAGCAGATTTACTTGATATAAATGGAATATATGTTCCTCATTATGATGTCCGAATATCAAGAGATGGGGCATGTCTGTTCGGGTCAATTTCATATCACGTTGATGGAACCCAAATGTTTGATGATGTCGTTAGAAAAGAAATAGTAAATTACGTTGTGAAAACCTGGGATTTATTTGCCCATTAACAAGATGAACAAGGAAATAACTATGAAAATATAGATGTTTATAAATCAGAAATATCTATTTCTACCACAGTTGGTAGAATTAACGGCAGCATGAACACTGCTTTGAAGTATACCGTATGTGAAAACTTTTTACAAAAATACGTAATGATGGCCATTTAACTAAAAAGCTCAGATTTACTGGTAACTTATCAGCTGGACATTTTGATATTTACCTTAGTCAATTGGAAGAACAATTTACACATGCTATTGGTCACCCAAAATGTTCTCGCAAACGCCGAGCTAGGGTTACTCATAACATTCGTCGAAAACAAATAAAAACTGCTGCTGAAAAATACCAGAAGAATCATACAGAAATGCATTATATATCTGCCACAAAATATCGAAATAGAAATCCAGAAGTGTACAGAGTAGCCGCTGCTAAATATCAAAGTAATTATGCCGATGTTCACCGACAAGCTGTTGGAAGATACCAGCTAAAGAATCCTGACGTTCATCGGAAAGCTGTAGACAAATACCAGCAAAGGAAACCAGAAGGTCACCGGGACGCAGTTGGAAAATACCAGCAAAGGAAACCAGAAGTTCACCGGGACGCAGTCGGAAATTACCAGCAACGGAACTATAAATTCACCGGGATGCAGTCGGAAAATACCAGCGAAGAAACCCAGAGGTCCATCGCGATTCTTCTTTCCAACCCTTACCGGAAATTCTCAAGTCCCTTTTAATAAGTACTCAACCAGATTCTGATCATTTTCTGAAAAGTATTGGGCATTACACTGGTTGTTTTCAAATGACTTCCTTTGGAGCAAAGATTGTTAACGAGGAAGGTTTTATGCCAACCTTTAAAATGCAAGGCCAGGTTTATCATTCAATTGACAGTATAATGCCCCCATCAGTAGAAAAATCAGGATTTCTGCAAATATATTTTGTTGGGGAGAATGAAGTCGAAGCTGAACATCGTTATGCCAATTTCCCAGGTTCCAGAAGTTGCTTTAGTAATTGCAGGACAGCAGTTTGAGAAAAGGGACATTATCATTCGAAGTCACGGAACAAACTTGATCATATAAGTGAACTTCATCGGTCTTATGATGCCTTACAGTACCCACTAATGTTTTGTCGAGAGAAGACGGTTATACGATAAATACGAGTATACCCCTTATTAATCCTGTCTCAAAACAACCCCTTTTTAAAATGGAGTCGGCAGCAAACTTTTATGCATACAGAACAATGATAAAACCAGATGAAGAAAACCACATTTTATATTATAGACCCCTTTTGAGTCAATATTTGGTTCACATGTATGCCAAAATCGAGAGCGAAAGATTGGGTTATATTAGGAGTCAACAAAAGGAGCTAAGAGCAGAGAGCTACATACATTAAGAGACGCCTTGGGGAGGAACGACTATAATATAGCGGAAATGGGGCAACTGGTAGTCCTACCTTCAACGTTTACGGGAGGTCCACGGTATGTGCATGAGCGAACACAGGATGCCATGACCTATGTTCGAAAATTGGGCAGACCAGTAGTGCGATTCTGTAACTCCTTAACGACAGAATTAACGACGAATGTCGGTAGTTAACGATAATTTTCGGTAAGTGGTATTCTGTAACCAATTTTAACGATTTTTGTCGGTAAATTTTGTCGTTAATTACCGAAAATTATTGTTAAGTTAACAACCAAAAAAAAAGTTGTTGTTAAGTCTTAACGACAGTACATTAATGCAATATTTTGTTGATTTCTGTTAACAACGGCGTTTTTTATGAACATATGTTAAGTTAATAAGGAGGTTACACAAGGTAAATTCCGCCTTATTGAGAAAAATCGTCATAACATGGGTCCGCTTCGCCACTGTTGTGATTTTGCCAGCGCCGATTTTATTGAAGCTGCATAAAAATCATCAAGGAGGAAGTTGTAGATCTTTTCATTCTTTGTGTAGCATCAATTAAATCGGCACTGGTGAAGGCGCAACTGTGGCGAAGCTGCCCCATGCTACCCTACATATGAAGGCTGCGCTTTCTTTGTTTATTACTAAAGTGTTTTACAATTTAGCTAATTCAAAAGAATTCAAGTGTGGTACTGCTATGTAAGACCTATGCCAATGCCCTTAACGCTATCGTTCTAGGAGGCTTTCGTTGGCTTTAATGCCGTAATGAGGCCAGAATTGTATAGTATTCCTATAATCTACTTCTTTCTGTGGTAATCTTATTGATTTAAACTCAGCATCACTAACAATCAAATTGTTAAAAATGGCATATAAAATCGGATTTCCGAACTTTTCATACCCACGGCTATGAGAGATTCTATTTAATGAAATAATTGAATATGTGAATATATAAACTCAAATGACGGTAACCTGTATCAACGAAAATACAACAGACGATTTTATGATATTTATAATTGTTAAATCACACACACATATTTCTGCATAGAAATGCAATCCACTGTCTTGAATGACCTTGATTACATACATTTATTAAATATTTTTGCCAGTAATGCATTGAACATATAATTGTATGGAAAACATATATACTGCAGATTCTGTTCCTTAGATTGCAGACACATTTTTGGTCTATAAGACAAGGTCCTCTCCACTTCAAACACATAAACTGGAGATATTCTATGTTTCGCCTTGTGGATACATTACGTGGAGACATGTTTATTAATTTTCTGGAATAAAACCACCAAAATCTATGTAATGTTTGCATTGGTCTTTTACCTCCTTGAAGTACTTACATACATACATGTAAACTTAACTTTTAGAACTTGATGTTACCCTTGGGTTACGCATTGGTGGGACACTCGCAGTCACTTATTGTAGGCACGTTCCTTCCAAAAACAGATATTTTTCGTCCTTTACGCGTTTCATCTTCTGTAGTTACGAAATACTATATTTTCAAATTAAAAATACATTAACAAATATTAAAATATAATATTTGACAATTTGTCTTTCCATCGATATTCGTCGGTATGTGCTAACGATTTCTACAATCGTTAACATAAAGTTACAGAATAGCACATTCGTTAACTCAACCGAATATTTTTGTTAACTACCGATGTCGGTTCGTTATTAAAAAAAAGTTACAGAATCGCACTACAGACCTTTTTATAACCTTTACATGCTGTTGGAGAACAAATCAACATTATTTTTATTTAATTTGATATTTGCTAATTTTCCCACAAAAAAAGCTTAATTTATAAGTTTCCCTTTAAATTATAATGCTCTACACTCTTGTTTAAAATTTCTGTATACGGCATCCCTAATTACTTATAAATCATAATTTTTGCCTATTCCCTTTTTAATCGTGTCCGTCGATTTCAAGGGCATCATATGTGCGTAAGTACCAACAGTGGTTGGACTTTGATCTGTGTTACTGACTCTGTTGCGTAGTGTTGTTGTTGTTGATGCGTTTTCTAATGCATGTTTGCACATCAACCAACGAATCAGCGGTCAGTGGTAGCTACGCCAGCAGAGACAGTAAGAAAACAATTCTGCTTTATGTAAACAAATATGTATGGATATGATGCCAAATAACTTTTTCTTGTTGATCGCTTTTATTAGTTACGAAAACTGCCTTGCTGCATACGTCACTCTCACCGATCGTAAAAAATCATAATTGTTTACTGCCGCGCTGCAACAACAAAATATACTAAATCGAATTTTAATAATTTATGAAACTAAATAAATCGCGTTTTTATTAAAATGGTTTTAAATAAACGTTTTTTATAATAAAATATTATTAGTTAAGTGTCCCATCGGGAGCATATTATAAAAAAATTATATTAAATTATAATTTTGAAAACAAATAAAATTGCCCCCAAATAAACTATTGTAAATTTTCTAAGAAAACTTTTCGTGTTTTATTTTGCTAAGGCTCAACTGCCAATTCTCCTACATTTTTATGGTGCCGAAACCCGGGAACCGCGACGCGTTCCAAACAAAATAATAAATAAAGAACTTTGTGAATATTTCTCTTTGAACTAAAAGTGTGAACATTTTCTTTAAAAGTTAAAAGTGTGTTTTGCCGACGGTAAAACCAAGTGAACATTTTCATTGAACTTTTACTTCTATTACTCTATTGAATTGTGAAATTTCTAAGATACACCCTGTGCTGGGAAATAAATGAAAAGAGTGATTTTTCTGGTGAATCATTATCAAACAATATTATTTTGTGCATTTACTGAAAACTTTACTCCATTTTTTGAAACATTAAAAATAACTATCCTGTGCTTTGTGAGACCTTTTCCTCAACATTACTCTGTTTATTCCACTTTCAATCTGTTCTCTGCACTGAGAAATATAAGCTGTTCTTCTGGAAATAATTTTCATTGTGAATTTTAATTAAACAATTCTTTAAAATGGAGGATTCATCTAGAGCTATCGAGGACCAAAAATTGTTGTTGTCTCGCCTCCAGAGAATTATTTCCGATTTTGAAAAATTGGATTTCTTATCGGGATATGTTCGTTTCGTTAGTTCATAGCAAACAAAGTTTGTCTAAGGTTCAGAAATATTATTTCCTGAAAAATTCGTGTCGTGATACTCCACTTTCTATTGTGAATGAATATCCTGCATCAGAAGCTAGCTATGATTTAGCATGGGATGCCTTGGAAAAAAGGTATCATAACAAACGAAAAATTGCTGATACTGTTTTGAGAAAATTGCTAAATATTCCAAATTCGAATGGCTCTTGTGAGAGCATAAACTCCACTAGGAATTGTATGGCTTTATTAACAGCGCTAGAGGTGGACTGTTCTAACTGGGATCCACTTCTTATTCATATCACTGTTAGTAAGTTGGATCTTCAGACTTGTAAAGAGTGGGAGCAATCGTTGAAAGCAACTACCGAAATTCCCAAAATGACAGTCCTATACAATTTCCTTGAAACCACTTTCCGGACTCTAGAGTCGATATCTGAGTACACAGAATATGCTACAAAATCACCAGTTAAGCCAAATCTTTCGAAATCTTTCCACTCACAACGAACATCTCAGAATCGACGTGTCAATATGGCGTCTGTTAATGATGCAAACTGCCCCTGTTGTGGTAAACGTCACTTTCTATATAAATGCTTCAAATTTGCTGCAATGTCCTCAGCCTCGAAGCGAGATTTTATAAATTCAAAGAGAATTTGCAGAAATTGTCTAAATTCTGGACATTTCTCTAAGGACTGTAGAGTTACCAGTCGTTGCAAGTCTTGCAATTCAGCTCACCACACCATAATGCACAACGAGTATGCCTCTCACAATAACTCTAATACTTCGACTATTCGTGATATTAGAAATGATAACGTCGCTTCTACTTCTTCTGCTGCCGCTGAGAATTCCACAGTTAATCTGTCCCTATTGAACACTACTGTTATGCCTCATGTTTTGTTAGCCACAATTCGTGTTATTGTGAGAAACGAATTTGGCAATTTCAAATTGAGAGCAATTCTGGATTCAGGAGCTCAAGCGACTTTGATAACTGAAAGTGCTGCTCAACTTCTGAGACTTTCAAAATACAGAACATTTGCCAGAATTACTGGAGTAGGTGGAGAAACTGTTTCTGTGAAAAATTTCGTTAAGTTTAATCTTGCTTCTAATTACGAACCTGGTTTCGAACTGAGAACTCAAGCATATGTAATGCCTTCCTTGAACAATTATTGCGCTGGTCCAGTGGACAGAAAGAAATTGCCCTCTTTGGAGGAATTTACTTTGGCTGATCCACATTTCGATAAAAATGATCCCATAGATTTGCTCATTGGTGGCGATTTGTACGGCGATATTCTTCTTCCTCAACAAAGGAAGTTTGATAAAGGCAGTTTCCTTCAATTGACCCATTTCGGATGGATAGTTTCTGGCCCAACGGCAGAAATTTCTTACGCTCACACCGTCAACCTTAATCTGTGCTCACTGGATAATCAATTAAAAGCCTTCTGGGAACAAGAAGAGCTCATAGAATCCAGAAAGATTACCCCTGAAGAAGTAGCGTGTGAAGCATTCTTTAAGGAAAATTGCTCTCGTGGTTCGGATGGAAGATACACAGTTGCATTACCTTTCAAATCTCAAATTCTTGGCAACTCTCCTCCGAAATTCTGTCATACTGACTATTGTGCATTGAAAAGACTAAAGCAAGTTGAAAGCAAATTCGTAAATAACCCAACTTTTGCTTCTGAATATCGGAAATTCATGGAAGAATATGAATTACTCGGACACATGGAGAAAATTGGTCCATATCCTCATTCTATTAAACCTAATGGTTATTTTCTGCCTCATCATGGCGTTATACGTGAATCCAGTTCAACTACGAAATTGCGCGTAGTTTTTGACGGAAGTTGCAAGCGACCGCCTTATAGCTCATTGAATGACGAACTTTGTCCTCGTCCTGCCCTACAAAATGATTTGCCCGCAATCATCAACAGATGGCGTCGTTTTAGAATCGGTTTTCGTTCAGATTTGGAGAAAATGTTTAGGCAGATTCGAGTTCTTGAAGATCAACAACATTATCAGCAAATACTTTGGCGCAGTTCCGATTCTGATATTTCTGTATACAAGCTACGAACTGTTACATATGGCACTTCTTCTGCTACTTACCTTTCTATTCGAGTCTTGCAACAGTTAGCACATGATGAAAGTGAAACTTATCCAGA
The DNA here is from genome assembly GCF_047663935.1 of Musca autumnalis. Classification (NCBI taxonomy): domain Eukaryota; kingdom Metazoa; phylum Arthropoda; class Insecta; order Diptera; family Muscidae; genus Musca; species Musca autumnalis. Next base: position 165,811 of record NW_027411765.1, read on the forward strand.
AGCTTGTAACATTTTGATGACTGATACCTATGTTGATGATATCATTTCTGGAGCTGATACAGAATCAGAAGCTATTTTCTTACATGAGCAACTTGTAAACTTACTCTCAGCTGGAGGCTTTAATCTACGCAAGTGGACGTCTAATTCGCAAGAACTTATGGCTAATATTCCTGAAGATTTTCGTGAAATTTCGAATATTTTCAATTTGAATGAGCAAAATGTTGGCAAGGCACTTGTATTAGGTTGGAATACTAATCAAGATGCATTTTCTTTCCAAGTTTGCTTTCCAATCAATGACAGAGTCACAAAAGCTAGTCTCTTATCTGATGCTGCGAAGCTATATGACCCACTGGGGTGGCTATCTCCTGTTACGATCCAAGCGAAGATCTATTTCCAAAAACTATGGCTAGAAGGCATTGATTGGAAAGATGAAGTTTCCTCAGCCATGAAATCTAAATGGCATTCTTACCTCAAAGACTTGAAAACTATCGAAAATATTTCTATACCTCGTTGGCTTGGCAGTTCCAAACAATGTTCCATTGAACTACATGGATTCTGTGATGCTTCTACGTCAGCGTTTGCAGCTGCTGTTTATGTTAAAGTTCTAAGTTCAGATGGAGAAGGAACTGTTAACTTGTTACAATCCAAAACTAAAGTTGCTCCATTAAAAGTTTTGTCGATCCCGAAATTGGAGTTATGCGGAGCAAAACTTTTAGCGAAACTCATGTTCAAAATTCAAAATATGCTGGATCTTAATGTTTCTGATTCTTACTATTGGACTGATAGTATTACTGTGTTATGTTGGCTCAGAGGCGAGTCGTCCAGATGGAATGTTTTCGTTGGAAATAGAGTAAGCGAAGTCCAACAACATTCCAATATTTCTCAATGGCGCTATGTTTCTACTCATAACAACCCTGCTGACTGCGCTTCCCGTGGTATTACGTCAACCGAGTTGGTACAACATGATCTCTTTGGCCCAAGCAGCCAGAAAATTCCTATGAAACTAATCTTGAAGTCCGAAAATCTGCATTACAAGCAAACTCTGCTACAGTCTCGCAGTATCCGACCTTATTAACGTCATATTCATCTTTAACTAAATTGGTTCGAGTCACGGCTTACATATTGCGATTCCTGCAATATAAACCTGATTCGAAATTACGATTTTCCGGCTTTCTCAGAGCGACAGAATTGAACAAAGCGCTACAAAAATTGGTTAAAATTTCCCAAGATGTTGATTTTCCAGAAGAAATACAACAATTGCAGAAAGGAAAATCAATTCACCCAAGCAGCAGAATTGCTCAACTATGCCCTTTCCTAGACGATGATGGCGTACTACGAGTTGGAGGGCGATTACAAAAAGCTAAGTTTCAATATGAGTTCAAACATCCTATGCTTTTGTCAAAAAATAGTCCTTTGTCTTTTTTGATCTTTTCAGATGCTCATCAGAAAACTCTTCATGGTGGCCTCATTCAGATGCAAGCGTACGTGGCTCGAAAGTTCTGGATCCTTTCTGCCCGCAACCTGGCAAAACGAGTGCAACGTCAATGCATCACCTGTTTCAAATACAAGGCCAAATCACTTCAACAAATTATGGGCAACCTTCCTTCAGTTCGACTTCAACCAACTAGACCATTCAAGCACAGTGGTGTTGATTACGCTGGTCCAATTACAATAAAACAATCAACAGCCAGAAATTCCGTTACGACCAAAGGCTATATATGTCTCTTTATCTGTATGGTCACGAAGGCTCTTCATCTGGAAGCTGTAACTTCTTTGTCAACTGACGCATTCATTGCTGCGTTTAGAAGATTTACATCTCGTCGTGGCATGTGTTCTGATTTGTATTCCGACTGTGGCACGAAATTTATTGGTTCCAACAAAGAGCTGAAAATTCTTCAACGAAGAAGTAGTGAATCCTTGCCCGATGATCTCGCAAAACTTCTTGCAAACAATGGCACTAACTGGCATTTCATACCACCCGCTTCACCAAACTTAGGAGGACTTTGGGAAGCTGGCGTGAAATCTACAAAACATCACCTAAGTAGAATCATGGATCATCGTATCCTAACATACGAAGAATTGTCAACTTTACTGGCCCAAATAGAAGGATGTCTCAATTCAAGACCACTATGTCCAATGTCGCCAGATCCTTCCGACTTCGAAGCTCTTACTCCTGCACATTTTCTCGTTGGAGAGCCAATACTATCTGTCCCAGATGAAGACCTTCTGGATATTTCCATAGACAGACTTTCCCGATGGAAAGTAGTTCAATTGCTGAAGCAACAATTTTGGAAACGCTGGTCTACTGAATATGTCAACCGACTTCAATCTCGTCCGAAATGGTTGAAGCCCCAGAAAAACGTTGAAGTTGGTGATTTGGTCATCGTATTCGACGAACGTGTTCCTCCTGGTCAATGGCCACTGGGCCGTATAACTGAAACTCACCCCGGCGCTGATGGCCGAGTAAGAGTTGTTTCTCTACAATCAAATGGCAAATTCTATAAACGACCAGTTTCGAAAGTTGCTCTTCTTCCCTTACAAGAAGACTTTAATTCCTCACAGGGCCATGAAGAGAGTTTCTGTGAGCAGGGGCACAGCTCGGTTATCACGGAAACCGAATAAAACATCTCCTGTTAATCATCACTGTTTCATCGCTACACTACAACATGCTGTCATTACCATCATCTCTACACCTGCAATTCAACAAAATGCTGTCAAGAACAGTCGTTCTTTGTGCGGGGGAATGATGGAGAACAAATCAACATTATTTTTATTTAATTTGATATTTGCTAATTTTCCCACAAAAAAAGCTTAATTTATAAGTTTCCCTTTAAATTATAATGCTCTACACTCTTGTTTAAAATTTCTGTATACGGCATCCCTAATTACTTATAAATCATAATTTTTGCCTATTCCCTTTTTAATCGTGTCCGTCGATTTCAAGGGCATCATATGTGCGTAAGTACCAACAGTGGTTGGACTTTGATCTGTGTTACTGACTCTGTTGCGTAGTGTTGTTGTTGTTGATGCGTTTTCTAATGCATGTATGCACATCAACCAACGAATCAGCGGTCAGTGGTAGCTACGCCATCAGAGACAGTAAGAAAACAATTCTGCTTTTACGTATGTACATATGTAAACAAATATGTATGGATATGATGCCAAATAACTTTTTCTTGTTGATCGCTCTTATTAGTTACGAAAACTGCCTTGCTGCATACGTCACTATCACCGATCGTAAAAAATCATAATTGTTTACTGCCGCGCTGCAACAACAAAATATACTAAATCGAATTTTAATAATTTATGAAACTAAATAAATCGCGTTTTTATTATAATTGTTTTTAATTAAATTATAAATAATTAAAATTATAATAAAATATTAAATTATAATAAAATATTATTAGTTAAGTGTCCCATCGGGAGCATATTATTAAAAAATTATATTAAATTATAATTTTGAAAACAAATAAAATTGCCCCCAAATAAACTATTGTAAATTTTCTAAGAAAACTTTTCGTGTTTTATTTTGCTAAGGCTCAACTGCCAATTCTCCTACACATGCAATACAAAATGGAAGGAAATTAGCAAAGCACTTCTCCCATCCCAAAAGCCTCAAGATCGCGATGGTATTATAGCGAGAGTGTTTCATTTAAAAGTAAAGAAGCTAATGGCTTTATTAACCAAGGGAAAGATATATGCTAACACAAAATGCTTTATATATTTCGTCGAATGGCAAAGGAGAGGTGTACCTCATATCCACATTTTATTATGGCTGGAAGAACGGATATTACCAAACAACATTGACAACGTTGTGTGTGCTGAAATTCCGGACCCATCCGCAGACCCTACATTACATGAAATTGTTAAAAGAAACATGATACATGGTCCATGGGAGGAAGCAACAAAAACTATATATGTATGTAGAGCGGAAAGTGTAGCAAAAAATATCCCCGCGATTTCCTTAGGGAAACACAAACAGGAGAAAACGGTTATCCCAGATATCGCAGAAGAGCGGAAAGTGATGGCGGCTTCAAAATTAAAAGAAATAAGAAAGACATTGATAATAGATGGGTAGTCCCTTACAACCCACTGCTTTTACGCACTTTTTGTGCGCATATTAATGTAGAAATTTGCAACTCGGTTAAATCAATTAAATATACATATATGCAAGTATGTAAACAAGGGTA